>NC_090743.1:46653980-46696480 GCF_036898095.1 Palaemon carinicauda
ATGGTCCAATATTCTCTCTCTCTCTCTCTCTCTCTCTCTCTCTCTCTCTCTCTCTCAATGTATTTTTCTATAACTAACATAACCTATTCATATTACAAATAGTTACTACTTTCTATTAATCTATATTTTCTTTTTCCTTTTTTCCTCTCTCTCTCTCTCATTGTATCTTTCCATAACCTAATCATAATTCGACCAGTTACTACGTTCTTTTATTCTCTCTCTCTCTCTCTCTCTCTCTCTCTCTCTCTCTCCCTCATTATATCTTTCCATAACTACATTACCTAATCATATTTCGACCAGTTACTACTCTCTCTCTCTCTCTCTCTCTCTCTCTCTCTCTCTCTCATAAACAGGTATATGCTGTCAGAAATAAAATGTCGAATCCTTACGCAAATACAGAAAAATAATTATTTAATTACATTTTGCATAAATTATTAAAAATTAAAAAGATTTGAATTTTTACTATTATTATTATTAATTGCTAAGCTATAACCCTAGTTGGAACAGCAGGATGCTATAATCCTAGGGTCCCCAACAAGGAAAATAGCCCAGTGAGGAAAGGAAACAAGGAAAAATAAAATATTTTAAGAACAGTAACAACATTAAATAAATATTTCTCCTATATAAACTATAAATACTTTAACAAAACAAGAGGAAGAGAAATTATATACAATAGTGTTCCCGAGTGTACCCTCAAGCAAAAGAACTCTAACCCAAGACAGTGGAAGAACATGGTACAGAGACTATGGCACTACCGAATCCTAGAGAACAATGGTTTGATTTTGGAGTGTTCTTCACCTAGAAGAGCTGCTTACCATAGCTAAGGAGTCTCTTCTACCCTTACCAAGAGGAAAAGTGGCTACTGAATAATTACAGTGCTGTAGTTAACCCCCTGGTGAAGAAAAATTGTTTGGAAATCTCAGTGTTGTCAGGTGTATGAGGACAGAGGAAAATCTGTAAAGAATAGGCCAGACTTTCCGGTGTATGTGTAAGCAACGGGAAGAACCATAACCAGAGAGAAGGATCCAATGTAGTACTGTCTGGCCAGTCAAAGGACCCCTATAACTCTCTAGCGGTATTATCTCAACGGGCGGCTGGTGCTCTCGTTGAGCTGTTTACTTATATCCTCTTTTCCCTGATACATTTGTTTATTCGTTGGTTTGTTTGCATGTTATTTTCATACCAATTCCAAATATTTCACTGTGTTAATGGGATACTATTGGTCTGTTTAGTTTCTTGCAAGTAAGACATTGATCACAGGCATATTAACGCTAAAAAAAGTTTTGAACATTGATGATAATAATAGTAAATAATAATAATAAGAAGAAGAAGAAGAAGAAGAAATCTAGTAACAAAACTTAATAAAATCACTTACATATAAGTTAATCATTCTAACAAAGAAAAAATGCTACTTAATGAGTTGAAAATGATTTTATGATTTCCAAGAGAAAAATTAAATAAAAACTCCGACGCTGATATTGTGAATTGCCTTTTGATAATTGCTCGAAGTTAAGAATGCGATGATGGAAGACTAAGGGCATGTGTACTGAACCTGAGAATGGAAGACAGAGGAAATGTGTAGCTGAACCTAAGAATGGAAGACTGAGGACATGTGTACTGAGCCCTGAAAATCGAAGACCGCGGACATTTGTACTGAGCCTGAGAATAGAAGACTGAGGACATGTGTACTGAGTCTGAGAATAGAAGACTGAGGACATGTGTACTGAGCCTGAGAATGAAAGACTGAGGACATGTGTACTGAGCCTGAGAATGGAAGACTGAGGACACGTGTACTGAGTCTGAAAATGGAAGACCGAGGAGGACACATGTATTGAGAATGGAAGACTGAGGACACGTCTACTGAGTCTAAGGAATGAAGACTGAGGACATGTGTACTTAGCCTGAGAATGGAAAACTGAGGAGGACACACGTACTGAGTTTTAAAAAGAGAGTCCGAGGAGAACACGTGTACTGAGAATGGAAGACTGAGGACACGTTTACTGAGCCTAAAGACTGAGGACATGTGTACTGAGCCTTAGAATGGAAGACTGAGGACACATGTACTGAGCCTGAGAATAAAAGACTGATGACATTACGGAGCCTAAGAAAAGAAGACTGAATAACCGTATACTGAGCATGAGAATGGAAAACTGAGGAAGACACGTGTACTGAGCCTGAGAAGGGAAGACTGAGGACACATGTACTGAGCCTGAGAATGGAAGACTGAGGAGGACGCGTGTACTAAGCCTGAGAACCGAAAACTGAGGAGGACAATTGTACTGAGCCTGAGAATGGAAGACTGAGGAGAACACGTGTATTGCATCTGAAGATGGAAGACCGAGGACACGTGTACTGAGAATGGAAGACTGAGGAGGACAATTGTACTTAGCCTGAGAATGTAAGACCGAATAGGACACGTGTATTGAGTCTGAGAAAGAAAGACCGAGAAGGACACGTGTACTGGGAATGGAAGACTAAGGAGAACACGTGTACTGAGGATGGAAGATTGAGGAGGACACGTGTACCGAGCCTGAGAATGGAAGACTGAGGCGGACACGTGGTGCTAAGCCTGAGAATGGAAGACTGAGGCGGACACGTGTGCTAAGCCTGAGAATGAAGACTGAGGCGGACAGGTGTACTAAGCCTGAGAATGGAAGACTGAGGCGGACACGTGTGCTAAGCCTGAGAATGGAAGACTGAGGCGGACACGTGTACTAAGCCTGAGAATGGAAGACTGAGGCAGGACACGTGTACAAGCCTGAGAATGGAAGACTGAGGCGGACACGTGTACTAAGCCTGAGAATGGAAGACTGAGGCGGACACATGTACTGAGCCTGAAGTTGGGAAAAGGGATACACAGAATGGAGACAAAGTGGGTGTTTCTGTAGACACTCCCTGTATCATATTTTCAAAAACGAAAGCAAGTCAACGTGAAATGACTGTCAACACGAGGAAAGACCAGAAAGCTGTCATTGTGGACTGAACCCTGAGACTGAAAGAGCAATTTGCATTTTGGGACGTGATCGACCAGTTTTATGACAGATTTGTGCTTCCGGTAAAAGGGGTGTTAACAGGCAATGGTAAGACTGTGGTCTTTCAGATATTTCCCCAGCCATCGTTTACTTTGCTCCATACGTATTTGCGTTTTCTACGCATGAACATACGCATCGACAAAGGTATGACCTAGTATGTAATTATAAATGCACATACGTGCAACACAAACACACAGTCACTCCCATACACACATACACACACACACGCGCACACGAAAGCACACTGGACGGACAGATTGAGTCAAGGGTCAAGGGAATTGTATCCACTACCATGTAAATGTATAAGCGTAAACACATCTATTGCTTTTAAGAGATTTAAGCCATAATGGCCTATTAAAGGTTTAAAGGTTTAAAGGCCGCTTATGAATACCCTAGAGACTTATATACTGATATACATATGAGCAGCACCTAAGCCCCTCTCCACCCAAAGTACGATAAGGGAGGGGCAGGCAATGGCTGCTGATGACTCAACAGTTAGACCTATATGCTCCTCCAAACCTCCCATCCTTACCTCACAAGAATGATGAGGTTACAGTCACTGCAAGAAACTATCGAGCTTGAGCGGCACTCGAACCCCGGTTCGTCAGGCAGGGACGTTTCCAATAGGCCACCTACAGAAGTATCTTTAAGAGAAAATATATTTCCTTCTATACGATATTGTCGAATTCCATCTTCAACTCTAACTCTTCGTTGTCAGGATGCCAGAAAACTCAAAACCCATCTTCTATTCGAATAAACAAATTTCCACCATCAAACATTTCATGCAACAGATTTCTTTTCCAGCAAACAAATTGCAATGAATAACAGCTCCTTCGAGAATGGCGTCTCATTTCATAAAACGTGATCTGGTGAGTTCATGAAACTTCAAACGCAATTTGCATATCACGACGCCTTCGAGCGATTTTATGGCAGCTCTGTGAGAGTGTGTGTGCGCTCCGGGGCACCTGCCCTGGAGGAGCTGTTTTCGTTCGCTGCTTTCCTTCGCTGCTTCTTCTAGAGATCTCTTGCTCAATTCTGTTCTGTCTTTTTATCTATATATTCACCCACTTATTATACATTTTTCTTTATATAAGACCCAGGTCTACATGGGTGAGGACTATGAAACGTGAACTGGGATATGATGAACGGAGAAGTATTGATCTAAAAGCTCAAGATAGATAGAGACGACTGGCGAAATCTAACCGAGATCCTTTGCGTCAGTAGGCGTAGGAGATGATGATGAAAAAGGACATTAAATTAGAATACAATGATTATTCTGATTTTTATATATTTATTTATCTACTTTTTATATATTTTGCTTCTACATAAGAGATATTAAAGAGGCATAGAAAGATGGAGAATGAGATAAGATAACAGTAAATAAAGGTGCACTGAATAAGAAGGAGAAGAATGGATGATTTAAGTTGAAGAGGGAAAGCTAAAAGTGGAATGAGAAATTTTTGATAAAAGAGAAGAAAAGTGGAAGAAAGGAAGAATTAAAAGACGAATATAAAGAAATGAAACAACAGAAGGAGAAAGAAAACAGCCAAAATATGAGATGACTTCGAAAACAAAACGATGAGGAAAGAGTCAGAATATTAATATCTTATTTTGTTAATGAATGCGAGACAACAAAAGGCCGTTAACACAAAGATAATGATAAATGCAATAAATATAATAAAAATAGAATAAAGAACGATATAAATAGATTTTAGAATCCAGACATTAATTATTATTGTCTTTATTAGGAAATGAAGAGAAACAATAAATAAGTAAACAAGATGAAAGTGAATGAATAATATTCCTTCTTTCCCCAAAGGAGGTGTTTAGTTCCACCTCGGAAGGACTTAACCCAAACATGACAGTTTCTGTCCCTCAGAGGAATCCATTTGGGAAGGGGGAGGGAGGAGAGGGAGAGAGAAAATGGTAAAGAGGGGAAGGGAGGAGAGAAAGAGAGGGAAGAAGGTAAATAGAGAGAGAGGGAAAAAGGTAATGAGGGAGGGAGAAGGGAATAGAGGGAGAGAGGAAAGAAGGTAATGAGGGAGAAGGAAGGAGAGGGAGAGAGGGAAAAAAGTAAAGAGGGAGGAAGGGAAAAGGAGGAAGTGAGGCGAGGGAGAGAGGGAAGCAGGTAAAGAGGGAGAGAGGAGGGAGAAAGGAGGCGAGCTAGATTTATGAGGAATAAGAGAAAATTCGTTTGGGAAGAGAATTTAGTAGAGAGGGAGGTAGGAAGGAGAGGGGGATGTTAAGAGAGAGAGAACGAGATTTATAGAGAAGAGGAGAAAAGACGATGATAAATGTAGTGGAAAGAGGAATTTCGCGTTAATTAGGACGAAGGGAGATGGCACGAATGATCATAAATCAAATTATTTCAACTGTGAATAAATTGAATTTTGATTAATGTTTTCGTTCGCGTTTTTCCTCAACGATCAATCAAGGTGTCGTCCATCTCTCTTATTTCTTTTGGTGTTTCTTTTAGCTTTGTTCATCTTTCTCTTCTTATCTACACATCATTAATTATCTTTCAGCCTTGTTTGTGTCCCTCTTCCTGTTATCATTAATTCTCTTCGTTTCTCTTTTATTTCTTTTTTCTTTGTGTATCTCATTACGAACAACAAAATTTATAAAAAAGAATATTTCTTGAATCAAAGTAGAAAGTGTAGGAAAGACCGAGAGAGAGAGAGAGAGAGAGAGAGAGAGAGAGAGAGAATTTCTTGAAATAAAGTTATCAAGGTATAAAAAGACATATGGAGAGAGAGATACAGAGAAAGAAATATTTCTTGAAATTAAGAAAATAATACAAAAGAGACCAATTGAGAGAGAGAGAGAGAGAGAGAGAGAGAGAGAGAGAGAGAGAGAGAGAGAGAGAGAGAGAGAGCGAGAGAGAGAGAGATGTAAAAACAAGAATTTTTTTTTAAATCTAAATATAATCAAAACATAAATTATGGTCATCACATGTACTATTGCTTTATAAACAAGAGTAAACTGAATCTGATGATGACTTTTCTGATGAGAACAAGATACAGAGAGAGCAAAGTACATTTTAAAGACGATAAGTCATTGGGCTACAGTGAATAGAGTACTGTCACATTAGGTTCTCCCAATGCAAGGTATTTTCTTGTACAGTGTCAAGCCTCAGTACAATTATTATTATTATTATTATTATTATTATTATTATTATTATTATTATTATTATTATTATTACCTCCGCCGTTTGTGTGTTTGTTTGTGAACAGCTTCCTGGCCACAATTTTAGTCGTAGAGCAATGAAACTTGCAGGTATTCACTGTTATGTAAAAAGCTGGAAATTAGTCAATTTTGGAAGATCAAGGTCAAAGGTCAATATCACGGTCAAGCAAAATGTCCAATTCACGTTATCAGCCGTAAGTCTGGACATCGTTGTCACAGAGACTTCAAACTTGATTCTTATTTGAGTCTATGAAAATCCACGGCAATTGATACATGTTAAGATCAAAGGTCAAAGTCAAGGTCGAACAAAAGGTCGAGAAATAATCTGCCGCGCCGGAAGTCTGCGCTCTACTACGTGCCCCTGTAGTTAATATTATTATTATTACGGGCTAAGCTACAACCCTAGTTGGAAAAGAAGGATAATATAAGCCAAGGGCTCCAACAGGGAAAATAGCCCAGTGAGGAAAGGATATAAGGAAATAAATAAACCATATAAGAAGTAATGAACAATTAAAAGAAATATTTTAAGGACAATTATAACAATAAAACAAACACTTTCATATATAAACAATAAAAAAACTCATGTCAGCCTGTTCTTGTAGTTAATGTACCACTTAACATTCACCCCTTATATTTGGTTGGGTTTGATTATGTTGGGGTGGGCTATATTAAGTAAAGTTGGGTTAAGTTGGTTTTGGTTTGTGTGGGCTAGGTTAATTTAAGTGTGGTTAAGTTGGCCTTGGTTTGTGTGGGCTAGGTTAAGTTAAGTTGGGTCAAGTTGGCTTTGATTTTTGTGGTCTAAGTTAAGTTGAGTTGAGTCAAGTTGGCTTTGATATGTGTGGGCTTGGTTAAGATGAGTTGGGTCAAGTTGGCTTTGGTTTGTGTGTGCTAGGTTAAGTTGAGTTGAGTCAAGTAGGCTTTGATCTGTATGAGCTAGGTTAAGTTGAGTTGAGTCAAGTTGGCTTTGGTTTGTGTGTGCTAGGTAAAGTTGAGTTGGGTCAAGTTGGCTTTGATTTGTGTGGGCTAGGTTAAGATGAGTTGACTCAAGTTGGCTTTGGTTTGTGTGGGTTAGGTTAAGATGAGTCGGGTCAAGTTGACTTTGGTTTGTGTGGGCTAGGTTAAGTTGAGTTGGGTCATGTTGGCTTTGGTTTGTGTGGGCTAGGTTAAGTTGAGTTGGGTCAAGTAGGCTTTGGTTTATATGGGTTAGGTTAAGTTGGGTTGTGTTTGGGTTAGGTATGCTATGGTAGAGTTGGGTTTTGTTTTGTTACGCCACGTAACAAGATAGGCAATTGAACTATGCACTTTTTGGCACTAGTTTCATGGAACTCGGATAAAAATTAACCACGATATAGAAAAAAGACGCTTTCTACTTTATCGTCACCTTAACCTTTGACCCAATCGCTAGCAAAATCTAATCAAATTGTCCTTGGGTCATGGCCAATCATCCCACCAAATTTCATGAGATTCGGTCAAATAGTTTTTAAGTTATGCGAGTCACAAACACAGACGGACATACTAAACATACGCCTATCAAAACATAACCTTCGCAACGAAGTTGGCGAAGGTAATAACAACTACAACATTAACAACTATAATAACAATGATAACTAGAGGGGCACTCAGAAGAACGCAGACCTCCGCTGCGCAGCCTATTTCTCAACGTTTTGCTCGTCCGTGACCTTGACCTTCCAAAATACAATCATTTCTAGCTTTTTACATAGCAGTTAATCCCTGCAAGTTTCATTACTCTATGATTAAAATTGTGGCCAGGCAGGTGTTCACAAACTAACACACACATAAACAGGGAGTATAACATAACCTTCCAATTTTGTTAGCGGAGGTAATAACAACAATAACAATTATGAGAGAAATAATAATAATAATGAGAAAGTATTCGAGTACGACACTTTTGCTAGAAGAGGTACGAGCCCTACTCCAAAAGTCTTTTTAGCTCGGCAATGAAGGTCGCCCGAAGGCGAATGAGACATCGAAAGGTAATTTCTGTTTGGGACATTTCCTTGATTAGGGCATTGATGTAATCAGTGGGGTTCGATGGCTTCTCATTAAGGCTTCATTAGGCTTCATGTCAGTATTAGGCACGACTTGCTTCATGTCAGTTTTCTGTCTCTACATTACGCATTCTGTTTTAGTCATCAGCTCATTTCGATTACCCCGAGTTGCTTTAATGCTGTATATGCATTTATTTTGATCCATATTAGATGGGACTTATTCACAAGGTAAATTGAATTCTGTATCAAAGGGTGTTTGTGACCTGATATTTGAGAGCATAAAATGACACTTGGGAATTAGGGGGATTTATATATATGTTTATATATTTTACTTTACATATACATATACATAGAAGTTCAAACTTGCAACTAAGGTTTTTATGTCGAACAGACTGATAGAAGTCTCTCCTCATAGTTTATATTTATGACATATCTATTTTAACGTTCTTACTGATCTCTAGATATTCTATATTCTTTATTCATTAATCTCATATAGTTTATTTCCTTGTGACCTTATCTCACTGGACTATTTCAGCTGTTGGACCCATTGGGTTTATTGCATCCTGCTTTTCAAACTAGGGTTGTAGCTTACCTAATAATAATAATAATAATAATAATAATAATAATAATAATAATAATAATAATAATAATAATAATAATAATAATAATAATGCGTGTGTGTTCGTGTATATGCATTTTATGCGTGATGAAAAACAACACAATATCGTGTCCAAGAGTAATAAATCTCTACCTGACATTTGGATTGAACTCTATAGTCTTCAAATTAAAGGCGAGCCACCTGCTAGTCACTCCAGCAGAAGCTACAAAAGAAGTCTGAATTTGAATGCTAGCTGCATTTCAGGACTTACCTTGTGGGACCTGCGTCTTACGTACCAGCGAATTTTACGTAACGAATTCAGGAACTTATGGAATGTTTCCCTTTTTATTTACATCAAGCTTTTGATACGGTTGGACACGATGCTCTGTTAAAGGTAAAGGTGTCTGGTTTCAGTTCCAGTTTCATCAGAATAGATGCTCATCAGGACGTCAGCTAAGCAAGCCCAACCCCCCACTGTGGTGCCCAACCACAGCAGTGGCCTCCCCTGTAAACAGCTTAAACTTACAATCCCAGGATGGGATCGATCTGCCGCCATGCAAATGCTAGGCGAACACGTTACCACTCTACTAGCCAGTAGAGAAAAAAAAATGTTTATGACCTTTGACTTTTACATCATCAGAAATGTGTGTGAAAATCAATCAAGAAGAGATATATTATTATTATTATTATTATTATTATTATTACAGTGGGAGACCCTAGTACAGAGCACTACCTGATACTAGAGAATAATAATTTGATATTGGAGCATCCTGCACCGCACATGTTTCATATACTCTCGTACAATGTGATATTGTTTTTTTTTTACTATAACTCTCTCCGGCACTGATAACCGAAAAACCTGTTTAAGCTTGTCCTTGTATGTTTTACATTGTTTAATTTTTTGCTATTTTGCCCTCAACTGTTTGTATAAAAGCTCGTTATCTTATTGAATAAAGTTACTTACATTTGCACGTGTTGGTAACCTCCTTAACCTTTATTGGTGGGGCAAGGATACAACTTAAAAACTAGGTTCTCAATGTCTATTAGAGTAAATACACAAGATACGTGGGACACGAGGAAAGATAACTTATCAGTTAAGGGGACGATGACAAACAGACTGCATCATGGGAACACAACAGATAAGTGTTGCCAATGCTGACTCAATGTTGCCATATCATATCAATAACATTACAGGAATTAATCTAATGATATGCAACATCTGAAATAATGGTTGACAGTACATAATACAGTAATGGTAATCATGATAATGCAGTAAATGGTACATACAATAATAATAATAATCATGATAATGCAGTAAATGGTACATACAATAATAATAATCATGATAATACTGGTACATGTGAAATGTGTCTTTTCATGTACCTACAACATTCACCTCATCTCTGTGTTAGTACCTAACAACTACCTTGGTACATTGGTAACCACCAAAGGATCTGCCCCACACCGCTTTTGTGTAAGGCGCTCCACCCTACCCTTGTTACAATGCCGCTCATCAAACCTGACTCTTTGACCCATGCCGCCTTGATAAACCTATTCGCCCTTTGCCAGCAGAAAAGTGTTTCCCTGGTTTCAGTGCACCAAAGTTCAGTTTCACATCAAGGGTGTGAGTTGCTCAAGCAGCAAAGCAGGCTGTCCTCGCAGCGATCCACGAGGACACTTTCCCAGAAATCTCCGGTTGGCTTTGCAACCAAGGAGACGCCCCAATAGCATACGGTGCCCTCAAAACATACCTCCTGGAGCAGTAATCACCGTCGCCAGCCACCTATATAGCCAAGCTTTTTCATCTATCTTAACAGCCATTGGGGGACCAATAGGCTTTGTTTGCCCTCAGGGAAATGACCAGTATCGCTCCCATGCAACCTGCCACAGACGACTCTCCTCAGGAAGTGAACCTACTTCAAGCCCTTTGGGTACAATGCCCACTGGAACCTGTATGAGCCTCCATCCCCGATGTCAATACCTTACCCATGAAGGACCTGATGACCAAAGTCAACGCCCTTATGGACAGCCACTTCACCACCTTCAAGACCTCCATCAACATATCCACTCCTAACGAAGAGGACAACTATTAAACAATGACCGAAGCTGACATGAATGCATTAAGACACAGACGTCCACTGTGTGACATACCGTAGTGGCGATAAAGCTGCCCACCGCTGACATGTGCCGCCCCTCACTCACTCTCCAACCAACGACCTCCACAGCCACTTACTGAGGACCATCAACCACAGTTCTCCTACTACCACTCCATAATTGGGTTTGCTGTGAAGTAATGTGTGGACAGTTGTCAATGGCCAAAAAACTTGTAAGTAGGCCATCACTTGTGGCGGTGACCTCCCCTGTCACTAAAATTTCTCTTTACATGATGCAGGTACAGGTATGTTGTCTTTGGAGACACTGGTGCTTGCCTTTCCCTTCTACCACTGTCACTCTCCAGGACACGTCGTAGTAATTCTAAGCCTCCTGACGTCCGCCTGGTAGCTGCCAACGGATCTAAGATCCCCACCCAAGGGTACAAGACACTCACAATATTGTTTTTGGGCGCCAAATACCATTGGAAATTCTTCATTGCCGACGTTATATTTCCACTACTTGGTGCGGATTTCCTCACATTTCCACCTCCTGATTGATGTGGCACATCAATGTTTAGTCAAAGCAGACTCATACTCATCGAAACCTCTTCAACCCGCCCCCACAACCTCCCACTGTACATCAGCACACCCACAGAAAGTTATGCACACCTTCTCACGTCATACCCGGAAGTCTTCCGTCTAGAACTTCAACAAATGCCCACAGTTCCAGCCAAGCACAGTATTTATCACTATATCAAGACAACGAGGCACCTGGAGTCCACGAGATTCAGGCATCTGGCCCAGGATTGTTTGGTAGCCGTTAAACAAACGATCGTCAACATGGAAGAAATACGCCTTTGCCAAAAGGTCTCAAGCCCATGGTCGTCACCCTAATACACTGTCCTGAAAAATGTTGGCTCACTGCACCCTTGTTGGAATTACAGGTATCTGAACATGCAAACAGAACCAGATCACAACCCACTCCCAACATCGCCAATGTTACCTCTTACTTGCACAAAGCGAAGGTTTTCTCCATTATCGATCTCTTGAAGAGGTATTATAAGGTGCCCCTAAACCAGGAGATATCCACAAGACTGCACCACCTTTACAGTACATACTCATTCAATTACTCCTGTTTGGGCCTTCATAATGCTGGGGCTACTTTTCAATTGTGCACATTCAATTACTCCTGTTTAGGCCTTCATAATGCTGGGTTTACTTTTCAATGCCTCATGGATGGCGTCTCAGGGGACCTCCCCTTCTGCATATGTTATGTGGACGACATACTTGTGTTTTCTACCTCCAAAGAGGAACACATCAGTCACCTTGGCCTACAACACAACGACCTTGTAGTCTGGTACAACAAGTGTACCTTTGGCATCATCAAAGTATTGTTTTTAGGGCACCGCATCACTCCTGAAGACGTCCATCCCCTCCCTGAGAAGGCATCAGCTGCTGAGAACTTCCCCACGCCCTCGACGGTTAAAGCACTGCAAGGATTCTTGGGCATGATAAACTATAGTCATCGGTTCCTGCCAGCCATCTCTCCCACTATTGCCTATCTTTACGCCTTGAATTGAGCTTATATTTCTCTTAATAGCTTGATTGGTAAAGTCGTTCATACAGGTATTGTTTCGGCTCAGGGCATAGAATCGAATCCTTGCCCAGCCAGAGGCATTTATCATAAATGATTTTCCAGTGGATATTAAATGACATTGTGATTGATATTTACATTGATTAAAATCACAAGTGTTAGTGATACATATTTATCATAAAAAACCACCTGTTGCAAACTCACTAATCAGCTATCATGTTGGAGATTAGTTGATTTCAAGTCTAAGAACAGATTCCTGAATTCAACAGGTATATGTAAAGTGGACTTGAAATGAACTTTATCTCTCTTGATAGCCCAACTGGTCAAGTTGTCCCTGCAGACATTTATCAAAAAGGAATTTCCAGTCGATATACATTTCCAAGAGTAAAAAATTCGATATCAAATGCCAGTGTGGTTAATATTTTCACTGATTAAAATCACGAGTTATATATATATATATATATATATATATATATATATATATATATATATATATATATATATATATATATATATATATATATATATATATATATATATATATATAGAATTTTCAGATAAGTTGCAAATACTCTGCAATATCAAATTTACTCTGCTTTGGGATCTCAAACGCTTAGGGAATTTCTTTAACGGTAAATATTTCTGCCCTGCCAAGGACTCGAACCTAAGACCAATAGAAATAAGGATAAACATTTGACTGTTTAGACCAGCCTAACCTTTCTTCTATCGATCATCGGGAATTTTTAACTTATTTGAAAACTCTTTTTAATACTTTGAAAAAAATCTTGATTAACCTTTCTTGACATCCAACAACCTATCATCTTTGTTAACCTTTCCATCGAATTAAAACTGTAGAAAAAAGAAGCCTTTCTTGTGATGTATTAGCAATGATTTAAAATGACTTTGATATCGTTACTGAAGAAACCTATCCTTTAAAACAAACTTTTGTATAGAGCAAAGCTTTATCTATATTCTCATTAATCCCGGAGACATTATAATCATGTATGCTTACTTTTCTGTCTCTCCAAACCATCATCTTCAACTCTATGCCCAGCACCAAATTTCTTAAGAACAACACGATCAATATTCGTACTAATAAAAATAAATGTTGACAAATAATTGTCATATATCTTTAATAGCTTAAAGCAACATCCACACTTCACCTAAATGAATGAGCATTAGCTTTACTTGTTATAGGTAAACTCCGTCTCTTCTGATTCATTTGCAGAGATCATCAGCATCTCTGTCTTTTACGTAACCCCCACCCCCGCCTCTCTCTCTCTCTCTCTCTCTCTCTCTCTCTCTCTCTCTCTCTCTCTCTCTCTCTCTCTCTCGGACACAACGATATTTTAGAATCAACTTTTTTCAAGTCACTATTGGCCTATCATTGACTTAGAAAGACCGTGGCCGTTACTGGTAAGGGAAAACATTTATATATATATATATATATATATATATATATATATATATATATATATATATATATATATATATATATATATATATATATACACTTAATGGATTCTTTCAACCTATATTAAACCAAGAAACAACTTTACTGACATGCATACATTTACTATGGATATGATGATAAAGTTTATATTATAACTGATTTACACTCTGGAACGCCCTTATTAACAAACAAAATTCGCAGGGAAAGGACGCACTACACTCGGGAATTAGCGAAGACACAGAAATGTGACGTTTTCATTTTCATTATTCGATTTGTCTATGTTGATTACGCTCATTATAAGATCATCAAATTAAACCTTAGTCATGCACTTTCTGGCATATAACTATTACTCCTTAAATTATTTGAATCTGTAATGAATAATGATACTCTCCATTCAATGAAATTCCATTTAGTAGGTTGTTCCAAACTCGTCCCACCAACCTTAACAATGTTGATGATTGTTACCTGGGTCACTTGTACATAGATATGACTTAATATTTATGTGTTCTGGTGAAGAAAGGAAATACTAAACACTTTTATAAGTAAACTCAGGTTGCTTCCTATAGTATATGAAAAATACGCTTCATTTTCTGATAAAAATATCCATTCTTAATAAGGAAACGATCGTTGGACAATTTACCAGCTAGCAATTCTCTAGCCTCTACCTTCCTACCACAATTTTTGGCCACACGTGGCCTTTAAATAACACTATATTAGTTGGGACAAGGTGCCTCTAATGCCATCTATTGGCGGCAAAGTAAAACTCGTTACGGTGTAAGGGAGGGGCTGTAAGAGTTTGCGTTATATCTCGAAGTGTAACAATATTGTTATTCTACGCAGTTTTTACTAACAATACATGTCATGCCATTAAATGTGTCAATTATATTTTGGTTTCATATAAAGGTAATTGAAAATTAGATCAAATAACTGTGTAATCACTTTATTGTCTCACCGACTTCAGTACATGTGGCATATCTGGCGACCCCCCCCCCCCCCTTTCACCCCCAAATGTAATTGAACTAATGATTGTTTGCCGAGGTATTATTTCTGTGACATTTATTGTGAAATGTGTATTTTCCTAAGAATTAAGTTGTGGCCAGACAAAAAGGAACATTAAGTTCACGTGCGTCAGTTTTATAGAAATTGTGTGCCCAAATAGCAATAGAAATCAAGTAATGAAAATTATAATGAGTGGATGAGGGGGATAATTGGCAATTTGGTACTCTTCTGCTAAGGCCATCTATTGGCCATGAAAAGAAACAATATGTAGAGCTTTTTAATCCTTGCATTCTGGAATCTTCCAGGACATCATTTTGGTTTAAAAATAGCCAAAAATGGCTTACTTAGTTGGAACTGAATATAATGTATATCTGCCACACATGTTTACATAAGTATCATTCTATCGCCCTTTTCTAATTGGATAGAATCATTCACAAGAATGGAGCAAAGCAGTAGGGACGTGTGCTGCCATCTTTTGATACGAAGTAGAAACACTCGTATTGTATTCAAATTTCGAGAAGTCTGTGATTACTAAAACATACTTTTATGGTAGTTTTTTTTATCATTAATGCATCAGAAATTCATAATTCCAATAGTAGCATTTCCCTTTTGACTTTTAGGTTCCAAGTTATGGTAATTATATGTAGAATACAGATAGTATGTATTATAAAAACATATAGAGCAGTGAAAGAGTGGGAACTCAGCCATAGAATTAAAAAACCGAAATTTAACCAAAGTATATTCATGTCCGCACCAAATATGTTTTAGCTAATTTTCAGCACAATTATAGATTTCAATTCTCTATAAAGTGTGCCTTGTTCCATGTAGTATCCGTTGATAGCCTCGTTGATTTTATTTGAATGATTAATTATTATCATTATTATTATTATTATTATTATTATTATTATTATTATTACAAGCAAGTTTATGCCCCTAGTTGGAAAAGGAAGGTTCTATAAGACCAGGAGCTCCAACAGGGAAAAATAACCCAGTGAGTAAAGGAAACAAGAGAAGAATAGACAATCAAAATGAAATATTTCAAGAACAGTAACAACGTTAATTTAGATCCTTCACGTATAAATCATAAAAACTTAAAAAAACAAAAACAAGAGGAAGTGAAATAAGATAGAACAGCATGGCCGAGGGTACCCCCAAACAAGAGAACTTAAATCCAAGACAGTGGAAGGACAGAGGTTATGGCACTATTCGAGATTAGAGAATAAAGGTTTGATTTTGGATGGTCCTTCTCCTAGAAGAGCGGCTTACCATAGCTAAAGAGTCTCCTCTACCCTTCCCAAGAGGAAAGTAGCTATCGAATAATCACACTGTAGTGGTTAACCTCTTGGAGGTACTATTTTCCAGCGCAAGGACATCCACAAATATACATGGACTTTCCCATGTGGCAATTACAAAAATCAAATGAATGACATTGCCATTGAGAAAGAGAGAAGGAGGATTCTGAGAAATGTAATAAGCTACAGAGGTGCAGATATTGATAGTGATCACCAGCTCCTCACTGCCACACTGAAATTAAAACTGAAAGCACCCAACAGAAAAGTAGATAGAATGTCTAGGTGTGATGCAATTACGCTTTTAAAAGATGAGCACAGAGAAACATTCGCAATTGAATGTAGGAATCAATTTGCAGTCTTAGAGACTTTAAGAGACGAAGAGCAGACAATTAATGAAGAATGGTGGGATATTAAGAACATACATCAGTCGGTGAGTAGTGAAATTTTAGGACACGCAGTTACAAGTAGAAAACCATGGATATCAAATGATACTTGGGATACTATAAAAAGGAAACAGACAGAAATTGATTGTTGAAAGTTTTCGAGGAAGTAATGAAAATTACAAGGTAGAACTTGCTAAGTGTTGCAGTATTGATGGTGAGGTCAAAAGAAAAACCAGGAATGACTGGAGAAAATATTTAGATAGTAAAGCAGATGAGGCTGACAAAGCCATGCATTCAAGGAGTGGCAATGGTGTAAGGATCGTACATAGAATTATTAATGAAATCTCTACGGGGGCAAAGAAGAAGAAGCATATACCCGGGTATCAAAAAGAGATATATATCTGTTATAACAACAAAAGATGAAGAAGGACAACGTTGGATGGAGCACTTTAGTGAGGTCATGAAAAGGAGATACGAAGGGAATAATTTGATTGACATACCTGAAGCTGATGAAGACCTTGATGTGCCCATGAATGAATTCATTGTAGTTGAAGTCAAAGCTATCATTAAAAAACTTAGGAGATTGAAAGCTCCTGGTTACGATGGAATAACTGCCGAGATGATACTGGCTTAAAATGAAATGACCCCCAGAAAACTTTTAAGAATGTTTTGTAGAATGTGGCATGAAGAGGCAAAACCTGATGAATGGGAGTTAGGAGTGTTAGTGAAAATGGCAAAAAAAAGGGAGACCTGACTGATTGCAATAGTTACAGAGGCATCACACTTACGCCAGTTTATTGAAAATATATAGCATGCTTATTCTAAAGAGAGAAAAATTGCTGAAAAGCTGAGGAATGAACAAACAGGATTTAGAAAAGGTAGAAGTTGTGCTGACCAAATTTTTATTTTGAGACATGTTGCACAGCAATGCGCAGAATATAGAAATCCACTTCTCATGGCATTTGTGGACTAGGAAAATCCTTTGATAGTGTGCACCGGCCAGTTCTGTGGAGTCCTACGTTATTATGGAATTCCTCTTAAACATGTTAATTTGATTAAGTCTGTTCATGAGCAAAGCAAGTACAAAGTTAATGTTGGTGGAGTCCTATCAAATAGATTTCCAGTGAAAAGCGGAGTACTCCAAGGGAATCTGTTGTCACCTATGTTGTTTATCCTCCTCGTCGATTTTGTAAAGCGTAGAACAGTCGGAGATGGTGGAGAAGGACTGGACTGAGTTAGTAATAGGAAATTAGTAGACCTAGAGTATACTGATGATGTTGTTCTTATTAGCACAACACCAGAGAATTTGCAATGCTTGCTTATCAAATTGCATGAAATATTACACGAGGTTGGGCTCAAGATAAATAGAAAAAAAGACAGAGATGATGAGAACAGAATATGCAATGGAAGATTAAAAATCATTGGAAGGAGAAAGGAATAATGAGGTAGAATCACTTAAGTATTTGGGAACTATGATCTCCTATACAGGGTCTTTTGAATTAGAGTTTAGTGAAAGATTGTAAAAAGCAAATCAGACAATGGCAAGGTTAAGTAAAATTGTGGAATCAAATCGCCTGTAATTGCTTATAAAAATCCGACTATATATCGGTTTACTGAGATCGTTGGGTGTATGGACATGAGTCATGATATGACAAGAAACAATCTCCAACAGATTTAGTAGGTTTGAAAACAAAGACCTCAGAAGGATATTTTGGAGTTAAATGGCGGGGCAGGATTAGAAATGAAATTGTAAGAGAGATTACTCGAATGCCATGTGTGGATGAGATCATAATGAGGGGTAGATAGAAAGGGTTTGGGTATGTTCTTCGCACTCCCTTAGAGGATTGGTTCACAAAACGTTTAACGGGGCTCCACAAGGCACTAGAAGAGTTGGAAGACCCAAGCCTATATGGCTGAGGACTGTGAAGCGTGAACTAGGAGATGATGAATTGAGAAGTATTGAATTAAAAGCTCAAGATAGAGAAGACTGGTGAAATCTAATCAAGGCCCTTTGCGTCAATAGGTGTAGGAGATGATGATGATGAATTAACCGCTTGAGCGAAGAAGAAATGTTTGGTAATCTCAGTGTTGTCATTTGTATGAAGACAGGGGAGAATGTGGTAAAAGTAGGCGAGACTATTCGGTGTATGTGTAGGCAAAGACTAAATGAGCCGTAACCAGAGAGGGTCCCAATATAGTTCTATCTGGCCAGTCAAAGGACCTAATAGCTCTCTACCTTTAATATCTTAACCAAATGTATCTATTGAAATAGTTGTTATTATTATTATTATTATTATTATTATTATTATTATTAGCCAAGATATAACCCTAGTTGAAAAAATCAGGATGCTGTAGGCCAAAGGGCTCCAACAGGGAAAAATAGTCCAGTGAGGAAAGGAAATAAGGATATTTTCCAGCTTACTTGCCTAAACAAAGAAGGGAATCCTAAATCCATCTGAATTTTAATAAGTTGCAAGCAACTGCAGTCGATACAGAAGCAAAACATGTAGACCACATCCGAATATTCAAATAAACAGTACAATGCCGGATCGCGTAAATCATTTGCATGTTTGCTAACATGCTGTTGCATTTAAAAGAAGCAATGGCTCCTGCTTTGTTGCTTTAGAAAACAAAACAGGAAATTCAAATTATCTTTTACATATTGAAAAGATTGCATAACTTCTCGTTACCTTTCCTACATCCTAAAGAAAATATCTTTTGAAGAAAATAAGATATTCCGGTGTCTATTAATTCAGTCATCCATAAAGCAAAAAAATCACTGCAGTTCTTTTATCTCCTTTAGGTGTCAGCTGGTCTCTCTCTCTCTCTCTCTCTCTCTCTCTCTCTCTCTCTCTCTCTCTCTCTCTCTCTCTCTCTCTCTCTCTCGTTTAACTTTAGAATGACCTCCATAGCGATTGACTACCGCTGGCTTGGAATTTTCTAAATTCAGATTTATGCTGTAAAGACATCATTCTGTCGGATTTCGGTTCGCCTAAATCCGAGTTTATACTTATCATTTCTCAGCCGTACTTGTTACGGCCTATTTGTATATACCAATGTATGTAGATTTTTCCGGCCTTTTAGTCGATGTATATATTATGCTATTTCATGTATTTCCTGTTCCACACATTGTATGTAAAGTTTCATACGAAACACAAATGCTCGGTCAGACTTGACCTCTCTCTCTCTCCGACTCGGCGCAGTAAAGGCCGATTCACACGACCCGTTTTCTTTCCGACAGGCTCGCCGGCGGTTAAGCGGCGTCCAAGTTTCTTACGTGTATTCAAATGCAACTGTTCACACGACCCGTCAGGCAGACGGCGGCCCTCAGACGTCAGCCGTCCGAGTCGGCTCGGCTTCCTTCCCAAGAAACCTCGGCCGGTTTGACGGCCGTTAGCCATCCGTCCCAACCAACGGGTTGATGTTGTTTCGTGTTAACGAGGACCTGTATCGTGCCTGTTCGTTTCGTGACCTACAACCTCGACTTTTCCTCATAGTATAGTCATAAAAATTAGAGTTACGTTGTTGTTGACACCATGTATGAGAGGTTAATTGAATTTGTTCAAGGGTATGAGATGTTAGACATGGCAAACAAGATGTATAGAAATAATTTACATAAAGAAAAGATATGGAAAATGACTGTAGAGGCATTAAATAAAACAGGTGGATTTTAATATTCTTGGCATGGTGCATAAAGTATAATGAAGTTGCATAACTTATTTTATCAACACAGTTATCAACCAACATTTTAAAGTGTCAAAATTATCGTAATTTACTCTGTCTTCACGTGACAGAGTCTAAGTAAACAATGAAAACTGCGCGCGGGTAAACGGATACGGAACGCCTCGTGTGAATGTACAACATTTTGACAGCGGTTAGCCACCACCTAGACTGTCGGAAAGAAAACGGGTCGTGTGAATCGGCCTTAAAAGTTTCGGTGCGCTGACGGCGAATGCCACTGTAGGATTCGCTACAACGACACATCTTGCGACTGTGACAGCTGTGCTTCCTATTCACAGAATAGAGTAAAACGTTTCAGCAAAATAGACCTCAAAACAACTGACGTTTCTGTCAAATCACTGCCCACACATACCATGAGATGCAGCTGCCATGAGTGCAAGATTGCCTCTGACAAGTGCCTAAAGTACTCCAGGTCCCTGAAAGCCACCAGTAAACTGGATGCACCCCCATCCAAGCAAAGGAAGCTCCCAGAATGCCCTTCTCCAGTGCCTCCCACATCCCAGCCATCACCTGCCACAATTCCAAGGACTGAAAATACACCTCAATCCTCCCCTGCACCTACAACTCCACTGCAGACAGATACAGCAACAGCTATCCTTCCAACCTCGCCGCCTGAGACTTCCACAGCCATGGAAACAGATCCTGCTGAGACCCAGGCAGTCCCTCAGGGAAACCATTCCCTGGATTGTAATTGCACTGTCTGCCTCACTAAACTCTTGAAGGAAGCCATTGCCATTGCTGCCAGTATTCCAGCTCCAAGGAAGGAAGACAAAAACCACTCCCAAAATTCAATCTACAACAAACTGACAGCTCCATCTCCTACGCCGCCGTAGCGGCCATGGCTGCCAAGCCTGATATGCAAATCACAGCCAGACCAAACCGAAAGGGAGAGCTTATTATCTTCCCAAAGGACCATGAATCTGCCAGCCTTCTTCATGAGGACCCAGCCTTGACACTGCTCGACCCTGCCCTGATCCAGAGGAAACCAGTCATCTCCAGATACCCTATCACCATGCCCATCACCATTGCCACATCTTGCAGCAACATCGACGGGGCGATACGCTGCAAAAACAAGAACGAGGTCCCTGTCATCAAGTTGATAGCCACCTTCATCAGTCCAGTGCCTTCCTCACTGGATCTAGGAGTTTTGGGACTTTCCCCATCCAGGAATATACGCCTGAACCCCTCAGATGCTTACGCTGTCAGAGATATGGACATCACAGGGAAGATTGCAAAGGACACACCATCTGCGGAGTCTGTAGCCAGCACCATAACACAGAAGTGTGCATCCAGGCCCACAAAGAAGGTAAAGAAACGAAACCCAAGTGCCCCAACTGCTCCAGGACTCATCACACCTGGAACAGGCGCTTCTCAGAGCGACTCAAGAGGATAGCAGCTATGAAGAGCACTTCCTCGCCCACACCAACAAAAGCACCTGCAACCCAGCCACCCCAGGACCAGCGGCCTTCTCGCCAGAGAAGACAACGCCATCCGCCCACTGTCACTGTTCCAGAGCCATCCAGCCAGCTAAAAGCAGCACCTCTCCCAAAACCTACACCTGCCAACCCATCCCAATTCCTTACTGAACAAGTTGAGTCACTGTCATTGGAATACCTCATTCCTTTAACCTTCCAAATCCTCATTAGAGTCCTTTCCCTCGCCAAGATCCCCAACTTCATGGAGTTACTCTGTCATTTCCACCTTCCCGCCAGCGAGTCAGGATAAGCCTATTCGCTTAAACCTGCTTCTTTTCTTTCTCATTTTAATTACTTCACTCCTCTCCCAGTCTCTTCTACTTACTAGGACTTGCTGCTATAACAACTTTCTCTCCTACTGACAGACTTTATCTGTTAACCTTTTTTCATGGACCTAAATAGGAGTCTCTCCTCCGGGTCACTTCCCTCCCTTTCATGCCAGTCGCAGTATATCCTCCCTCTTGTAAAGTAAAATCCACCCTATTTTACATCCTCAGCAACTCTCAAAAATTTACCCTTGTGTATTCATCGTTGCTGTATCCCAGCCTCCTCTGGGAAGCCACCCTACAAATTCAAAGACTCTTACAGGCTGCCATTAGTGCAAGAGCCTGTGTCTTGCTATAGGCAAGGCAATCTTCTCGTAGCAGTAGTCGATAATAAAAAAGTCAGTTCTCAGTTGCTTCTCATTACATGCCTTCACAATGCACTTTTTACTGAGACCGTCTATGTTTCATGTTTAAAATGGTTTTAAGATGAACTGTAGGCAGGTTAAGACATATTCGGCAATAGTTCGTTCCTTAAATATTCAAAAGATGAGTACAGATCAAGGGATGAGCGAGTGCTGTCCTTGCCCGAACAGTCAGAACTCCGTGCAAAGAGATACACATAACTGGGAAAACATATCGTATATTAGATTGAACATTCCTACACCTCCCCTTTAAGATTAAAGCTCCACATTTAAAGTAAACATAGTATATTTAAAACATAAGTATCGATTTCTCCTTTTAGTTGCAAAAATTAACAAAACTGGTAAGGTAATAACATATAAAGCAAAAGGAATTCAACTATAATATAGTCCTTCGGACACAGCGCTGAAACATACTTCAAGGTAAACATGAGAAGCGGAACACTTATTAAACCCAATTAATCGGGTTTAGAATATTTGCATAAAAATTGACATGTTTAAGGGGTATTTACTGAACACACTTAAAACAAATTACTCTGTGATTTAATCATTGTGCCATTGTGTAGGTTGATGTACCCTAGTACTACTTCTCTCCTGGGTGGGTGCTGGGTGAGCCTCCACTTAGGTGGTGGGAGTAGGTTCTCCCTACCACCAACACCACGTTGGTGGTAGGGATCTCAAATGCTTACGATTTCTTGTCGAAATTCTCCCGCTCCCATCCAATCTTATGCAATATTGTGGTATCTATTCTTTTTAATAACCACCCCAATCCTATTCCAGGCTTGTGTGGTCACATCTTGGATAGCTACTCTCTCACGTATTTGTAGAGGGGAGAGATCCTTGGCGTTTTCATTATACTTAGATGATATTCATTGCTCAACAACACTTCTTTCTTTCTCTCATGCGGACAAGGTTTCTGGCCAATGCTCGGTGACGAAATGATGATTTTTTAACATTGTCACCAAATCTCAAAGTTGGCGACCCATGGCCAGCTGTGTGGGAGACTTATCTATACCACATAATGGTTTATTTCTCTACTGCAATATTACCTGAGCTACCTTATCATTGTCTAGCCCTCCATTAGGTAAAGTATTGCCCATTAACGTTCGTTTGGCGGTGTACACAGTAACTTATGCCCGCCCATTGGACTTGGGGTAGTGAGCAGACGACACTCTCATAAGTATCCCCCACCTACCGAAGAAATGTTTAATTTCCATGCTCGTTAAATTCTTGCCCTCGTCCACTGATATTTCTTCAGGTGCTCCCCACTGCATAAAATATCTTCTAAAAACTCAGATCAGTCTCGTGGACGTAGTTCTGTTAGCGAAGAAATAAATTTTCATCCATCCAGTCAGTCGATCGGCGTATACCCTATAATGCCTCCCTGCTATTTGGAATAAATCAGCAACAGTTCTCTGAAACGGATATTCGGGACGGGGAGTATGTATAATACTTTCCCTTTGTTGCGAAGGTGCTGCAACGTTGCAATCATGACACCGTGCCCTGTAATTTGCTAAGTCACTTTCAATCCCTGGCCAATAAACTGCCTGCCGTGCTCTTCTGACCATGGAGTCAATTGATTGATGTCCTGAATGTAGATTGGTTGCAATGTGTAAACGTAACACCTCCGGAACTACCAGACGAACATGCCCCTCATCATATGCATACGTGACTAATCCTTCAATGACACTCAGTCTACCACATACATTGGAAAAAGGTTTTAGGCAAGGCTCCACTTGAGACCTTGATGACGGTTGACGGCCAACCCCCTTCCTTGACACGTCGCTGAAATAGTAAATAATCAGGATCCTTATCTGCCTCCCCCCTTATGGTGGCCCAGTCATGGAGGCAATACAAACTTCGTTCATAAGTTCTTCGTTCTTCCTCTTCTTCGTTTTTGACGGTAGTTTCACTGCAAATCACTGGGTATCTTGATAATGTATCAGCTACCGAATTCTTCTTTCCTAGAATATATTTTACAGTAAAGCTATATTGCATAGTTTTCTCATTCAACCTTAGTAGTCTCGGGTTTGCAATGTCTTTCAGGCTCCTATCCCCAAAGATTTTACCAAAGGTCTATGGTACATGATTAAAATGAAATTTCGGGCATCCCAGTAAAAACAACCTCGATTTCCTAAGGCACTACACTACTGCACCGGCTTCCCCCTCAATGACGGTATAGGCGGCCTCTGCCTCCATCAGGTGCCTGCTGCCACATAATGCCAGTTTCCAACCCCCCTTACAACAAAAAGAGGCATTGAGATCCACGCAATTGCAATATTGTTGCAATATAACAAACCCCATTCCTTCTCTGGATTCTATTAACAAGTTCCCGACGCCAACCTCAGTGAAGTCCCTCCAGGAATTCATCGGCATGGCGAACTACTACCGGAGGTTCCTACCCAACATCGCCGGCGTAATGAACCCCCTCCTCAACGTCCTGAAAGGGAAACCGAAGAAGCTACAGTGGGGTCCCCCTCAACAAGAAGCCTTCCTGCAAGCAAAGATTGCCCTCTGCTCACAACCCTGGCCTACCAGGACCCCGGGGCCCCCCTGAGGTTAACTACGGGCGCCAGTAACATTGCGAGCTGTACCGTCCTGGAGCAGGTGATCAACGACATTCCCCAACCATTCACCTTCCTCAGTAAGACGTTAAAACCACCCGAGACTCTGTACAGCACTTTTGACCGCGAGCTTCTGGCAGTGTACCACGCCGTCATACATTTCACTTACTTGTTGGAGGGAACCTCATTCACAATCGAGACAGACCACCAGCCTCTGGTCCACGTTTTCACCAAGTCTGGGGACGCATGGTCCGCTCGACAGCAACGACATCTGGCGGCCATCTCTGAGTTCGGCTGTATTAATCAGCTACATCCCAGGGAGAAAGAATCCGATGGCTGACGCTCTGTCAAGAATCAGTATCAACTCCATCCACATCGGGGCAGACTACGAGGACATCGCCCAGAAACAAACAGCCGGCTCCGCCACAGCAGACACAAGGTCCCCCTCAACCTCCCTTCAATGGAAGGGTGTCAAGTTACATCCCAACGGCCCTACTCTGCTCTGCGATACCAGCACAGGCCGCCCTCGACCTTTCATCCCTCCATTGAGACGAAGACTGGTATTCAATGTCATCCACGGCCTCTTGCACCCTTCATCAAGGACTACCACCAAGCTGATGACCAACAAGTTCATGTGGCCAGGGATCAGGAAGGACACACGCGAGTGGGCACGTGCATGCACGGCCGGCCAAACCAGCAAGGTCAGCCATCACACTGAGTTATGAGCCGGAAGTTTCCATCAACCCAAACGACAGTTCGGACACATCCATGTCGACATCATGGGGCCTTTACCACCCTCAGGCGACGCCAGGTACCTCCTCACAATCATTGACTGTTCAACAAGGTGGCCAGAGGCGACTCCTATGACCGAAGCATAATCGGACGCCTGTGCCCAGGCCCTTCTCTCCAGTTGGGTCAGCTGTATCTGGGTCCTGGTCGACATGACAACCCACAGAGGTCCCGCTTTCATCTCGGACCTGTGGGCATCCCTCGCCCTCCTGATGGGGACCAACCTGCACAGCACGACGGCCTACAACCCCGCAACCAATGGCATGGTCGAAAGAAACCACCCGGTCCCTGAAGGCAGCTTTAATGGCCTGATGCACAGACAAGCATTGGGTCAAGCAACTTCCCTGGGTCCTCCTCGGTCTTCAAACGGCCTCGAAAGCAAACGGCAACGACTATTCGGCAGAAAAAGTCTATGGGGAGACACTCATGGTCCCTGGTGAGTTCTTCCCCTCCAATCCAGACACCGAAGACGTCAGCCTCGCCCAGCTACGGGAAAGGGCAGGAAAATTCCCACCCTGCCACAAAACATACACGGACAGGACAAAGCAATTCAGGCCTGTCTCGTTGGACACCTGTCGCGTGCTGGAGAGAACGAAGAAGGCATTTAAAATCATGGTCAATGGAACAGAAGACTGGCTGACCATGGAGAGATTAAAGCCTGCTCATATAGAAAGCGACATCGACGTACACGAGCAGCAAGGACGGCGCCCACGAGTGCCTCCCCAGAACAAACAAATAGAGGACATAAGAAGCCCGACTAGAGGCGGTTCAAAGAAACCACAACGAGCAGTCGAACCCCCATGGTTCTCCTCACCAGGGCGGCACCCTGCAACCACGTATGGAGTGTAATGGCCCTCCAGTCCTAGTGTCCCGACGAAGGGGCCGCCTGCAACCCCCGTCTCACTACAGAAATTAGAATGCATATTTATGTTGACCCATTTATTTCCTTTTCATACAATCATTAAAAAAATTTCCCTTTTTAATAATTGTCTGGGGGGGGGCCAACAACGCTTGCAGCACTTTTTTTACCTGTGCACACATTCTGTGTAAATATAGTTTATGTATTTAGGCGTAGAATCACCTGCCCTTCATATTTATGTAAGACTCCTTGTATGTCAAGCTTGGGCTTTTATTATTATTATTATTATTATTATTATTATTATTATTATTATTACTACTACTACTACTACTACTACTAGCTAAGCTACAACCCTAGTTCGAAAAGCAAGATGTTATAACCCCAAGGGCTCCAACAGGGAAAAATAGCTCAGTGAGGAAAGGAAATAAATAAACGATATAAGAAGTAATGAAAATTAGAATAAAATATTTTAAAACATTACTATTAAAACAGATATTGGATTTATAAACTATAAAAGGACTTATGTAAGCCTGTTCAACATAAAAACATTTGCTGCGAGTTTGAACTTTTGAAGTTCTACTGATTCCGATTAATCAATATAATAAAACACAAATGCCCCGCATTTCTCACCTGTTTGCGGTCGGACAGTCACCTACCCAGGTCACTACAATTCCGCCCGCAAAGATCAATGTATTCGACCCGTCTCGGAAATAAATCATTACTCGACTATGGTCTGTCTCTTATACCTCACAATAGATATTACTACCGAATTTTCAGAGCTTTCCAATCTGAACAATAGGCTGATAAAAGGGGATTTTTGTAGGCCTATGCATTCTTTATGACTGAAAACCACAATAAAAGCACATCTTCAGTACACCAGTTTTATTTCAACTTGTGACACTTCCAAGCGAAAGATACTAGATATTTTTGACGTATTGTTTGGGTAGTGGCATAGGCTCTGTACCATGGTCTTCCACTGTTTTCTTGCTTGCGGGTACACTCGGGCATACTGTTCTATATTTCTCTTCCTCTTCTTATTTTGAAGGTTTTACGGTTTATTTGTGAAGGATCTAATTCAATGTTGTTACTGTTCTTGAAGTATTTTGATTGGTTATTCTTCTCTTGAAGATTGCTTATTTCCTTGTTTCCTTTCCTCACTGGTCTATTTTTCCCTGTTGGAGCCCTTGGGCTAATAGCATCTTGCTTTTCCAACTAGAGTCATAGCCTAGCTTGTAATAATAGAAATAATAATGATAATGATGATGATAATAATAATAATGTAGACGGATTAGTATAGGTGTAATAGGCATTTATTGGAAGTGCTCAAGTATTTATCCACTCAAAAGCCAAATAAATCTAACTTGTTATATTTTAGCAATAATTTCCTTTAGGATTAGTGAAGAATGAACACTAGTAATTTGCAATGAAAATGCCAAAGCCAGTCCTTCAAAAGAAGGCAACCGTGCTTACTCCATACAAAAATGGGGAAAAAAGGCATGTTAATAGAAGAAGAATGAAGGCAAAGAAACTCGAAACCAGGGGTTGTGTTTGAACACATAGTTCGTTATAACTGTTTTCACGTTACTATATTTAAATCTATATTCATCTCAGCATGGCTGTATATTTATTATCTGAATAGAAAATGTGTAGGTCTTTTTTAAGGAAACAAAAATATAATTGTGTGCGAATTATAGGCTACGTGTGAAGATCCTTGGATTATAATTTGAACACCCTGGAAAAAAATAGATATCGTTATTATTATTATTAATAATATTATTATTATTATTATTATTATTATCATTATTATTATTATAGTGAGAGCTGGTACCTCGAGATATACATTTGGAAACCATACTCCCCCAAAATTTGTCCGAAACTGCCGTGTTGTAGTTAGGACAGGTGGATGGGTTGGGAAGGGTTGAATCTGATTTTGAACATATCTATATATCTAAATATTTAGCCGTATTTTTTTACGGGTCGCGGATACTAGTAACTATTACAAGGAATTGTATTTTATCAAAGACAAAAAAAAACATATATTTTCTAAAATACTACTAGTAGCTACTGTTCTCTTCCTTTGATTAAAGTTTACATTAGAAATCTATTTCATAGTTACGTTGTATGTTGAATTGAATTTTTACCTCCGCCAACGAAGTTGGGAGGTGGTTATGTTTTCGCCCATTTGTCTGTTTGTTTGTGAACAACTTCCTGGCCACAACTTTACTCATAAAGTAGTAAAACTTTCAGGGATTAATCATTATGTTGTGACGTGGAAGTCATTTAATTTTGAAAGTCCTAGGTCAATGGTCAAGGTCGAGCAAAAGGTCGACCGAATTAACCCTAACCTTAACCCCAAGTTCGCACATGGTTGTCACAGACTTCATAATACACGTACGGTCTAAAATTTATTTGGGAAAGACAGGCTGGTTTCGAGAAATAAGCTGCCGTGGTGGAGGTCTGCACTCTGAGTGCTTTTCTAGTTGCTGATAGGTTTAGGCAAATTCTTATTGTAGTCAGTATGTTTTTAGAGATTTGATATGTGGAATTTTGGTTATATGGTGTGACTTTACAATTAGGGAATCGATAAAAACGGGATTGTGGTAGCCTATTGAAAACGTCCCCTCTTGGCTATCTGATGGACTGGGGTTCGAGACCCGCTCAAGCTCAATATTTTCTTGTAGTGTTTGTAACCTCACCATCTTTGTAAGCTAGCGATGGGGTGTTTTGGGGGAAGCCTATAGGTCTACCTGCTGAGTCATCAACAGCCATTTCTTGGCACTCCCTGGTCCGAGCTTGGGTGGAGAGGTGGCTGTGATGCTAATCAGTCTCTAGGTCATTGTCACTGTTCTTTGCCTTTGCCATTCATGAGTGACCTTTAAAGTAAGAATTGTGCCAGCAAAGATCATTTCAATTGTTTCTACAATGATAGATTTTAGATACAAAACAATTTTATGAATTTTGGTAAAATTGGAAACAGGTTTCAGTAAAGATATTGAGAAACACTTTTTACTTCTCTTCATCTTTATTTTCTTCAAAAAAAAAAAAAAAGGCTAGATATTTCCTTTGCATATAGTGATATGATTTCCTATTCCAGTCAAGCTTCAAAGACTTGGCTATTTACGCAACCAGTGGCGTAAGTAAAGTACATCCTAAATGGCCACCAACTTTCCAAGATAAGGAGGAAAGGACCTCTTTACGAATTCAGCCCCCCTGACCCGCAACTCTTGTAACTACGCCCCTGTATGCAACACAACCAATCGACAACCCTATTTTCACGTAACCAGGGTTGCTAAGATGATTGAAGTCGTTAGGTATCCTCTTAATGACCTGAAAGCGAAGTTGGAAGATGGAGTTACGGCAAACCACTTTGTGATACTACAAAGGATTGCCCTTTGATGCATGTGTATAGAGGGATTATTCAATGTTCTTATGGGGGCGAACTTTCTCTCTCTCTCTCTCTCTCTCTCTCTCTCTCTCTCTCTCTCTCTCTCTCTCTCTCTCTCTCTCTCTCTCTCTCTCTCTCAAACTAAATATTTTGTATCCCATGTGAATTCTTTCTGTATAACTTTTGATATACAGATGCGAGCAATATTATTGTTACTATGTACTTACTTAAATGTCTGTTTAAATTTCATTTCGTATTCGGTATGAATTCTTTACGGAATATTTCTATATGAATTAACATTTCACTTCATGAAATTCTCTTATTACCATTTTCACGACAGATATCAAAATGTTACAAAATCATTATTCTCTCTCTCTCTCTCTCTCTCTCTCTCTCTCTCTCTCTCTCTCTCTCTCTCTCTCTCTCTCTCTCTCTCTCTCTCTCTACGACAGAAATGAAAATGTTACAAAATCATTATTCTCTCTTTCTCTCTCTCTCTCTCTCTCTCTCTCTCTCTCTCTCTCTCTCTCTCTCTCTCTCTCTCTCTCTCTCTTACCATTTCTACGACAGAAATAAAAGTTACAAAATCATTATTCTCTCTCTCTCTCTCTCTCTCTCTCTCTCTCTCTCTCTCTCTCTCTCTCTCTCTCTCCTCTCTCTCTCTCTCTCTCTTCCTATTATCATTTCTCCGACAGAAATCAAAATGTTACAAAATCATTATTCACTCTTTTGTAAAACAGACAAATGAAATCAGCTTAATTAGAATTACATCATTACCATTCAAATATGCAGAAGTTAAACGAAATTCCCTTCCTTGTTTTCTAAAACCATTAGGTAGAGCCAATTACTCATTTCAAATTCAATTGCTTGTTAACAAACTCCATCCAGATAACCGATGAGATCCTACGAGTATTGGCTTTTGAATATTCATCAGCGAACTACAACTACTTTCGCATTCACATTGGAGTTCAAATGGATTATGTTTTTCATTTACACTTATAATAGAAAAAATTGTGCTAGAATGATTTAACAAATTGATATTGGAAGAATTATCTGTTCTGTTTTGTGCTCTAACTTTCGTTTAATAATTCCACTCTTTTTTTCATGAATGGCAGAGACAAGGGACAAGGCCATACATAATCAGGGATATATATATATATATATATATATATATATATATATATATATATATATATATATATATATATATATATACATATATATATATATATATATATATATATATATATATATATATATATATATATATATATATATATATGTATATATATATATATATATATATATATATCGTCGTCGGCGCCCACTCGTGTCCGAGTATTGGGTTCTGTCGTTAGCCATCACCCTCCTATCTATGGGGTGGGTGCTTATGCCTGATGTGGCTGTTAAGTCCTAGTCTGTGGTGGAAGAGTCGCGGACAGTGTTCACAAGGGAGGGTAGGTGGTGGGCGGGGCTGTTCTAATCGCTCTCTCCTTCTTCTCCTCCTAGCCTCCTCATTTTGTCTCCTCCTCTCCTCGAAGTCCACGGTGCCATGGTGTACTGTACTTCTCCAGGTTTTCCTGTCCCTGGCTGCTTCTTCCCATGAGGAAGGATCGATGTCAGTTAGAGCCAGGGTGCGCTTTAGTTGATCTTTATAGCGCATTTTCGGGGCTCCTCGTGGTCTGGTGCCCTGGGTCAGTTCTCCGTAGAATATTTTCTTTGGGAGCCTAGATGGATCCATCCTATGTACGTGTCCTATCCAGCGGAGGCGGTGGTGGATGATGGTGGCCTCCACGCTGGTCAGCGAGGCACGTTCTAAGACTTCAATGTTGGTGGTGTGGCTCTCCCAGGGGATTTTCAAGATCTGCCTCAGTTTCATTTGTTGGAAGCGTTCTAGGTTTTTAATATCGTTTCTATATAGCGTCCATGTTTCACATGCATACAGGAGCGTGGAGAGGACTACTACCCTGAACACCATTATTTTGGTGGTCATTGTCAGTGCGTGGTTGTTAAATACGCGGCAGTTGAGTAGGCCAAAGGCGGAGTGGGCTGCCCTGATCCTGTTCTCCACGTCCTTTTTGCTTGTGGGAGCTGATGTTAGGATGCTCCCTAGGTAGGAGAACTGGTCCACCTGTTCTAACGGTTGGTCATTCATTGTGGTATTGAAGTTTGGGAGCATCAGTCCTGGTGGATGTTGGACGAGGGTCTTGGTTTTATCTGTGTTGACTTGCATCCCAAAATGTTCGTAGGCAGAGTTGTATGCATCAGCTAATGACTGCAGGTCCTCTGCCGTCTGACCTGGGGTGGCATTGTCGTCAGGATACTGCAGTTCTCGCACTGCACACAAGGTGGTCTTGGTTCTGGCGTGGAGTCTGGCGAGGTTGAAAGCGCCTCCATCCATGCGGAAACGTAGGTTGACTGAGGGTGTGTCTGGGGGAATCTCGTTGAGCATTGCTGCGGTGTATAGCGAGAAACACGTTGGGGCCAGAACACAGCCCTGCTTCAGGCCGCCGTTGATGGGGAATGGGTCTGAAAGAGAGTTCTGGTGGCAGACTCTCCCAACCATTCCGTCATGGAGGGCACGCACCAGCTTGACAAAATCGGGTGGGCAGCCATATTTTTTGAGGACAGCCCACATGGCAGGTCGAGGTACTTTGTCGAAGGCCTTGTTTAAATCCCAGAAGATGAACATTATGGGCTGTTGTTGTTCGAGGCTCTTCTCTTGTAGTTGTCGCGCACAGAAGAGCATGTCTATGGTTCCGCGGGAAGGTCGAAAGCCGCACTGAGACTCTGGCAGGACGTCTTCTGCGAGAATAATGAGGCGGTCAAGGAGAATCCGAGCGAAAATCTTACTCGCGATGCTTAGTAGTGATATTCCCAGGTAGTTGTTACAGTTCTCCCTGTCTCCCTTCTTGAAGATGGTAACGATGTTTGTATCGCGGAAGTCACTGGGGATGGTCTTGGTCTCCCATATTTTCAGTATAAGGAGCATCAAACGGTTCCTCAAACCGGGGCCACCGTGAGTGAGGAGCTCCAACGGGATGTTATCTGGCCCTGGGGCTTTGCCGGGCTTCATGCGCTGCAGGGCCTTGTTGAAGTCATGGATGGAGGGTGGTAGTGCCATCCAGTGACGGACGGGATGCTGCGGGGAGTCATGGTTGGACAAACACAGCGGTTCTTTTCAGTATTTATTATTCAAAACTCACGGTGCAAGACACAGTTCAGTACTGAATACTGAGAATAGTATATACAGGAAGTAAACAATGATTATGATAGTTAACAGCAATAGCAGTTAAGAACTATTACAGCAATAATTAGCTTAACAGTTATATGAATATTACTTCGGAGAATAACAATAGTTAGACAGTTAAGTATACAAACTATCTCACTCCCCTTCTTATTTATAAGACAATATATGAATAAATCGGGAATATAAACAAAATAAATTTACTAAATAATACAAGAATAAAATAACATAAAATAAATAATTGCTATTTAACAAGTTGCATTTATCAAGACGAGTATTATTGCCATAAGCAATTCTGATCGTCTTCTAACTCATTCTCGCTGTTAGAACACTCATCCCAGAATTCCTCCTCTTCCGATTTATAGGATCTTTTACTGGGATCTACCTGCAAACGACTTGGGGGATGGCGCTCCCGAGTAGACCGACGTATTCCTCCTGAACTACTTCCAATCCCTGACTCTATTCTGATGACTTCTTCATCTGAAAGATCAGCCAATGCGGTTTCCCAAGAATAATTGCTTACAGGGGCCTTCTCCAGTTCGTCAAAATGTCTTATCTTTACTTCGCCTGTTATTGTCTCTGCTGGGGTTAACTTATACGTCCAGCCACCACGAAGTATTTCTATAACTCTATATTTCTTCGAAAGATATGGTGCAAGTTTACCACCTCCACAACGGCGTCTCTCAGCTGTCGATAACTTCAATCGAACCAAATCTCCAACTTTGAAAGCTTTGCCGTAAGACTTCCGCTGGTTATTCCTAATCTGTTGTGCCATTGCAGTCTTGTTCCGTGCGACCTTAATAGTTTTCTCAATTTTATCTACTTTCTCTCTCACAAATCTTTCTGCGATTGCTGCATTACCCAAAGAGTCCGGTTGATAATCCTCATCTTTGGAAGTTTTCTTTTTTAGAACCTCCTCTGGACATCGAGCCAGAGTCCCATAGACGAGCTCATGTGGAGTAAATGTAGTCGTAGTATTTACAGCTGTATTGTGAGAGAACTGTACCCTGGGTATCATTTCAGGCCAAAGATCCATATTATTGTGACACATGCAACGAACGTTGTCTAATAATTGATTTTGACGTTCTACCTGGGCCTGACTTCTTGGATGGTAAGGAGAACCAAAGTCCTGCTTAATACCAAACATGTTACACATTGCCTTGAAGATATCAGCCGTAAAATGTGATCCTCTGTCCGACATTATGACACGGGGCACCCCAAACATGCAAATCCATCTTTCAACTAGAGTATCCACTGCTGTTTTTGCTGAACAACCCTCAAGAGGTACCAAAACAACATAGCGAGTCAAAATATCTTGCATTTGAAGGATATAACGATATGGATGTGAGGATGAAATGGGAAACGGACCCATGAAATCAACTTGCACCTGTTCATTCATGTATTCCGGGAGCTCGCGGTTCTGAAAAGGGGCCTTCCCTGGATGCTTCGATCTTTTGTTACTCCCACATGCTTCACATTTACTGACATGTGCATGGACATCTACCTTCATGCGAGGCCACCAGAAACTCTTCCGAGCTCTTTCCCATGTTCGATCATGACCCATGTGACCACTCATTGGACTGTCATGAATCATTTGAAGTGCATAGAGTCTCATATCTTTAGGTATTACAGGTAACCACTCTTCTTTCACGCCATAGGGATGTTCTTGTGAGCGTCTTCCTTTATAATTTATATAACACAGAATTCCATTTTTAGTAATACCCAAACGGTTACCATATTTGGCAAGCTCATTCTCCTCTGACACACACCCCGGTGAACTCGTATTTTTCATAAAGTTCACTACTTCCCTGATCCCTTCATCGCAATGCTGTTTTTCTAACATTTCATTGGGATCTACAAATACTGTGGCCCACTGCTGAGAAGATCCTACTGCTATACTTGCAATATGCGATACCAGATTTCCATCAGCACCAACTCTCGGCAGATAATCAGCCATGGACATCACAGCACTGCGACCACTTTTATGAATTGGATTTATGTCAAACTGCTGAATTGTTTCAATCCATCTCCCTCGACGCCCTCTCTCTTCTCTAATATCCAGGGTGTTTAGCCATCTTAATGCCTGATGGTCCGTTATCAGATCAAACGGTGCAGAGGAGAGGTACATCCGAAATCTCTTTATCGCCAGGATAACCGCCAGTAATTCCTTTTCTGTCGTTGAATACCTCTGCTCGGATTTGGAGAATGTATGGTGGTAAAAGGCAATTGGTAACAGTTCCTTGGATGCTGACTTGTTGGCTAACATTGCTCCTGCTCCAACATCACTTGCATCAGTAATCAAAACAAACTGTTTACTATAGTCAGGGAGATGGAGTGCCACAGCATTTGCTGCCTGGTTTTTAAGCCTCTCAAAAGCCTCAACCATCTCGACCGACCAATGCAATTTCTGGTGTTGGTTTTTTTCCAAAGCCTCATACAGGGGCTTAGCAGTCTGTGACATCCCTGGAATCCATTTTTGCACATAAGAAAATGCCCCAATGGCCTGACGCAACTGCCTGACAGTCAAAGGCCTAGGAAGATCCCTCAGTTGATGAACTCTTTGCTCACTAATGCGAAGCATGCCATCACCAACCACAGAACCCAGATACTCCACTTCACGAACCCCAAATTTACACTTATTCGGGGCCAGCGCAAGCCCAGCATCACGAATCCTGCTCAACACATTTCTGAGCCTTGCTATGTGTTCTTTCCATGTTGAACCCCAGACCAGTATGTCGTCGAGATAACACAATGCATCCGTATAGTTGCAATCACTGAGTATTGTAGCCATCATCCGTTGAAACGTATAACCTGCCCCTTTCAGACCAAAAGGAGTTCTACCATGCCATTCGAACTGCCCCCATGGGACTACAAAGGCTAAGACCTCACAATCCTCCCTCCGAAGAGGCATCTGATGGTATCCAGACTTTGCATCAAGCACTGAAAAGTATTTTGCCTGACCAAGTCTATCAAGAAGATCCTCGACGACAGGAATTGGATGCAATGTTGCTGGCTGGGACACGCTATTTACTCCCCTATAATCAATAGCCAACCGAAGGCTTCCATCAGCTCGACGAGCGCAAACAATAGGAGCTGCCCAAGGGCTACATGATTTCTTTATTACGCCCATATCCTGAAGTTTGCTTAGCTCCTTCTTGACTTCTGCCTCCAAAGCAGGTGACAACCGCCGCGGTCTATTTGCTATTGGTGCTGAGTCTGGGTTAACTCTGATGGTGTGTTCCACCCCTATCTGTACCAGCGGCAGTGGGCCTCCATTATAGAAAACATTCTTGAACTCATGAAGTACCTTGTCCATTTCCTCTTTCTGCTCAAAAGTAAGAGACTCTCCAAGGATGAAATTTCCTCTTTTCCCCTCAATTGAACTTGTAAGGCTATGGTTGCCATCGTATCCTACCACACTGGGCTCTAGTTCCCCGATCTCCTCTCCACTCTGCACAGTTTCGCTTTTATCCGATACATTTGCAACTCTCACATACATTTTCTTCTTGATTGAACCTTGGATGCAGCAATGAGGGGGGGCAACCGGAGAACCCTCAGGGCGTCGGGGACACAACAGATACTGCTCATCTGGAACCATCCCATCAGCTGAGCAGCATATAAATAATTCTGTCCTAGAAGGTATCACAACTGCATTCTCAGCTCTAACAATGAGCTTCACCACTCCATCAGAGCATGATTTATGTGATTGTGTCCTTTCCCCAGTTTTCAAGGGCAATGATAATTTTATTGAATCCACTCGCAACCTCCCTTTTGTCAAATCTAGAGTGACTGTGCCAAGTTTTATCCACAAGTCCATCCCAAGTATCACTCTAGTAACAAGTTTAGATACCACAACGAACCTATGTTGTCTCACTATGGTTTTGCCTAACTTTATATCCATCAGAATTTCTCCCTCAATTTGAAGTTCTTCACTGCTCGCTCCGCAAGCTGTAATATTACTCGAGCTGACAAGAGATTTCTGAGCATCACTCAAGATATCCTCAGAAACTAAGGAATAATCACTTCCGGTGTCCAACAAAGCATTATACTTAGTTTTCATCATCTCCACAGTAACGTAATTTGTAATATTTTTCAATATCCGAGTTGCTGTTTGGCTGGAGAGCACATGCCGATATCTCATTTGACCCTTCACCCTTGGCTGTACCAAAGCCACAGTGCGTTGGAAAGCGGAAGTAGAATTAAATTTTACAGACTGCTGCAAGCTCCCGTGTGGAGCAGTCCTCACTGAAAATTTCTTCCTTGAACCTGGGGAGGGTACCAAGCAGGATTTTCATCTTTCCTTCGTGCACATGCTTTCCATCCACCCGCATGTGTCATTTTACAATAATAACACTTAAATTTACGAGCAGTATAGGATTCCCTCTTCTTGCTGCCCCATGATCCAGCATTAGCATTTCCTCGTACAGTTGCAACCTCCATATTTTCCGGTGTGTCCTCCATCAAACAGACATTGGACGTACCCTCAATTTGATTCACATGGACACTGGGATTCCTAGGTCCTGTAGCTTTAGTTGCTCGTTTAGTAGACAACGCTGCCAATGCAATTTTTACCACCTCATCATACGACTTGACAGTCTCCTCTGACTCCATCCACTTCTCTCTAATCAATTGGGATCGAACATCTGCATCGTGCAACCCCGAGAGAAATCGCCATACAACACGCTTCCGTACAATATCAGTTGGTTCTTTAGCAAATGCTTGACCTGCCAACAGTTGCAGACGAGTCATATAATCACCCAGACTCTCCCCCTGCAACTGTATAGATTCCTCAAACCTCAGAATCCTTACTTCAATTGCATCCGCCGTGAGAATCCGCTGCGCAAGTCTGTCCATAATTGCAACATCGTCCTTACCCCACTCAGGGTCCTGTAACGACTGTTGCTCAACATAGTTGGCTGTTGGTCCCCTAAATTGTAATCTCAGCATGAGGGTCCTATATCCTGCGTCGCGCCAAGACGGTACTCCTCGTAGTAAGTTTGCTTGCTTGACTAACGAGAAATGCGATGAAAAGGACTGCCAAGACATTGGAGACACATCATCCCCAAAAGACACACTCAGCATAATCTCCTTTGCAACAGGGTTATGTTCGGTAGGCGTGGATTCTGACATGCTGCCACCAGTCATGGTTGGACAAACACAGCGGTTCCTTTCAGTATTTATTATTCAAAACTCACGGTGCAAGACACAGTTCAGTACTATATACAGGAAGTAAACAATGATTATGATAGTTAACAGCAATAGCAGTTAAGAACTATTACAGCAATAATTAGCTTAACAGTTATATGAATATTACTTCGGAGAATAACAATAGTTAGACAGTTAAGTATACAAACTATCTCAGGGGTCATTCGCAGGAGATCGTCTGGGGTGTCTGCTTGGTCATTGAGGAGGTTCTCAAAGTGAGACCTCCACCTGGCCAGGATGCCCTCGCTGTCGGTGATGGTCGTGGCCCCATCCGCGTCCTTCAGGCTGCCCACTGATGACCGTGTCGGACCGAATATTTCCTTTGTTGCTGCATAGAAGCTGTGCAGGTCACGTTGGTCAGCGAAACTCTGTATTTCTGCAGCTTTTCTTTGCCACCAGGTGTTCTGGGCTTCACGGATCCCTCTTTGGCAACCAGCTTCAGCCACCTTGTGAGCACATTTGTTAGCTGCTGTTGGTTGGTTTTCCAAAGTCAGGCGTGCTTGTCGTTTGGTTTCAATGAGAATAGAGATGGTAGCATCATTCTCATCAAACCCATCCTGCCGTTTCTTGGTGGTGTAGCCTAGTGTTTCCTCCGCGGCACGGGCCATGGTGTTTCTGAGGGTGGTCCAGTGGTGCTCAACAGTGGCCTGACCCATGAGGTGTTGTTCGCAGGCCTCCTTGTAGTTCTGTGCCACCTGTGGGTTGCGGAGCTTACTACAATCAAAGCGTTGGTGTGGTACGCTGTCAGGTGCCCTTCTGGGTGGTCGTAGGGTCGTCACGGAGAGTCGGGAGATGAGGAGTCTGTGGTCCGTCCAGCAGTCGTCCGCTCCGGGCATGGATCGGGTGATGCGGACATCTCCTCGGTCTCTGGCTCTGGTCAGGACGTAGTCCAGGGTGTGCCAGTGTTTAGACCGTGGGTGTCTCCATGTGGTCTTTTGTCGTTTTGGTAACTGGAAGATGGTGTTGGTTACCACAAGCTGGTGTTCTGCACACAGACCCAGTAGGAGTTGGCCATTGGCGTTGCAATTTCCAATGCCATGGCGGCCGATGATTCCCTCCCACAGGCGATGGTCTTTGCCTACTCAGGCATTAAAGTCACCAAGCACAACGAGCTTGCCATTGGAGGGCACTGCCTGGATGGTGCGGTCGAGCTGGGTGTAGAAGGCAGCTTTGTCATCATCGGTTGAGGTCATAGTCGGGGCGTAGACAGATCAGGGTGAGGTGTCTGTCCCGCGTGATGTGGATGCGGACAGTCATCAGGCGCTCACTGATGGCCTTGGGAGCGAGGTTGTGCTGCTGCACTAGCTGGGAACGGATGGCGAAGCCGACACCGTGGATGCGAGGCTCCTCTAGGGCCTTGCCTTTCCAGAAGATGGTGTAGCCTGTTGCAGCTTCCCTGATGTTGCCCTCTTCGGGTAGTCTGGTCTCGCTAAGAGCCGCCACATCAACATTGAAGTGGGCTAGCTCCTTGCAGACGAGCGCTGTACTTCGTTCCTGGTGGTTGGTGTTCGTCACGTCTTGGAGGGTGCGAATGTTCCACGCACCTAAGGTTAATATTTTTTCTTGTTGTTTCGACCGCATTAGTGAGATGTCCACCAGCCGTAGTGAGCTGACCAGACGGGTTTGCCGTGTCCGATGTTTACCCCACCTTTTCTAGGGGCCTCCCCATGTGGGGTGAGCTGCGGTGTCCTCAATAGGCCAGCCCAGTCACGGGTCCAGCTGCCGAACTCTGGTGTCACGGCCCCGTCACCAGAGAGCGACTGAATCTTAGACTCTCCGCCTGAGTGCAGTCGTGGCCTAAGGGCTTCCAGCTATCCAGGCCTGCCCCCTTCACCCACGGTGCTGTCACCTCAGGACTTGGTGGTGGTGATGAAGATGATGAGGGTGAGAAAGAGATGAAGAAGGGTGGAAGAAACGACAGAATGCCAGTAGCTGGGTATATTGTTTTGGGTGGTCGTGGCTTTGCAACGGCCACGCACACACACTTGGCCCACACCGTTTTCACCGCGGCTCAAGACATATGAGACAGGCGGCTTCTCCGATGTTGGTTGCATCGGGCTGCCGGGTTCTTGTTATGTCAAGGCCCGCCTTGTTGCCTGCCCGACAGGCATTGCCCTCTTCCGCTGGTCCTGGGAAGCTCCGCCGTTGGGGTCTTGTTTGGTTTGATTTTGGAGTTTTCCTTCTCCTAGCCTTTGCCTATCTTAAATAAAGGAGAAGGCCTATAGGGGTCCAGTCTCGGTCTGGTCTCTCAGAACTGGCCTTAGCGGTATGGTTGAGCCTGCCAGGGTGGATAAACTACCCCACCGCCATTGCCCAGCCCATCATTGAGACACTCAAGCCCCTCTACTGCAGCAAAGTGCTGGACCATCAGAGGGGAATATATATATATATATATATATATATATATATATATATATATATATATATATACATATATACTAGGTAGTAGGTTGGCCAGGGCACCAACCACCCGTTGAGAAACTACCGCTAGAGAGTTATGGGGTCTTTTGACTGGCCAGAGAGTACTACATTGAGAATCCGCTGCGCAAGTCTGTCCATAATTGCAACATCGTCCTTACCCCACTCAGGGTCCTGTAACGACTGTTGCTCAACATAGTTGGCTGTTGGTCCCCTAAATTGTAATCTCAGCATGAGGGTCCTATATCCTGCGTCGCGCCAAGACGGTACTCCTCGTAGTAAGTTTGCTTGCTTGACTAACGAGAAATGCGATGAAAAGGACTGCCAAGACATTGGAGACACATCATCCCCAAAAGACACACTCAGCATAATCTCCTTTGCAACAGGGTTATGTTCGGTAGGCGTGGATTCTGACATGCTGCCACCAGTCATGGTTGGACAAACACAGCGGTTCCTTTCAGTATTTATTATTCAAAACTCACGGTGCAAGACACAGTTCAGTACTATATACAGGAAGTAAACAATGATTATGATAGTTAACAGCAATAGCAGTTAAGAACTATTACAGCAATAATTAGCTTAACAGTTATATGAATATTACTTCGGAGAATAACAATAGTTAGACAGTTAAGTATACAAACTATCTCAGGGGTCATTCGCAGGAGATCGTCTGGGGTGTCTGCTTGGTCATTGAGGAGGTTCTCAAAGTGAGACCTCCACCTGGCCAGGATGCCCTCGCTGTCGGTGATGGTCGTGGCCCCATCCGCGTCCTTCAGGCTGCCCACTGATGACCGTGTCGGACCGAATATTTCCTTTGTTGCTGCATAGAAGCTGTGCAGGTCACGTTGGTCAGCGAAACTCTGTATTTCTGCAGCTTTTCTTTGCCACCAGGTGTTCTGGGCTTCACGGATCCCTCTTTGGCAACCAGCTTCAGCCACCTTGTGAGCACATTTGTTAGCTGCTGTTGGTTGGTTTTCCAAAGTCAGGCGTGCTTGTCGTTTGGTTTCAATGAGAATAGAGATGGTAGCATCATTCTCATCAAACCCATCCTGCCGTTTCTTGGTGGTGTAGCCTAGTGTTTCCTCCGCGGCACGGGCCATGGTGTTTCTGAGGGTGGTCCAGTGGTGCTCAACAGTGGCCTGACCCATGAGGTGTTGTTCGCAGGCCTCCTTGTAGTTCTGTGCCACCTGTGGGTTGCGGAGCTTACTACAATCAAAGCGTTGGTGTGGTACGCTGTCAGGTGCCCTTCTGGGTGGTCGTAGGGTCGTCACGGAGAGTCGGGAGATGAGGAGTCTGTGGTCCGTCCAGCAGTCGTCCGCTCCGGGCATGGATCGGGTGATGCGGACATCTCCTCGGTCTCTGGCTCTGGTCAGGACGTAGTCCAGGGTGTGCCAGTGTTTAGACCGTGGGTGTCTCCATGTGGTCTTTTGTCGTTTTGGTAACTGGAAGATGGTGTTGGTTACCACAAGCTGGTGTTCTGCACACAGACCCAG
>NC_090743.1:46701480-46711480 GCF_036898095.1 Palaemon carinicauda
GACAACAAAAAAACATTACATGGTGGGAGCGAAAAAGCAAACCTAAAATGAACAGTGTTGAAAAAATGGACAGTAAAAACAATACTGTGTCGGAGAATGACGAGAAGCCGTGAAACTTATGAGTATTTATGCTGTGGGTGCTGCCATCTTGGACGCCGGGGAGAATCTGATAAAGGAAACAACAGTCAAATGTGAGGAGAGCACCATGGTGGCCCAAAAGGATGTTTGTGCTGAAAAATAGAACTGAAAATCATGACAATGGCAGAAGCTCGTGGGGCAGTGCCATACATGGACTGGTCTGCTGCTAAGATAGGGGAAGTTTTCAAGCTTTCCCACGAGCGCTGTGACCTCTACTTCAGTGTCAAGGACATCAAGGCAGAAAAGCAGGCGTACCATATACTACTTCCCTCAGGGGAAGAGTGTCTAAAGAAATTAAATTCTTGGACCTTTGACAGGGAAGAAGATAAGAAGAATGCGGAAAAGTTTGAGGTACAACTGGAGAGGAAAACCAACTTTCATATCGCCCGCTTTTACCTCCAGAAGTTCAAGCAGAAAGAGTCAGAGATGATCAATGAGTTCCTTGCCCGATGCAGGATGCAGGCACAAACGTGCAATTTTCGCAACGACAAAGAAACTCAATAACGACTCATCAATCAGAAATTTTCACAACGACAAAGAAACTCTATAATGACTAATCAAGCAGCTAATCACAGGAACTCGTCACCAAGAGCTACAGAAGGACTTGTTGGCCAAGAACGAGAAGCTGACGCTAGAGTAAGCACAGGACATGGGACGTACACATGAGACATCACTCACCGACATGCGCCAGCTAGCAGAAGTGTCGGACCAGAAGAACCAATCAGTAAGTGCCGTGAAACGAGCTCGAAACTCGTAGTATCGTAGCTGTGGGGGAACTCATGAATACAAGAAGTGCCTGGCCTGGGGTACTACGTGTTCTGAGTGTGGAGAAAAAAACCACTGGCCGAAGATGTGCTACACAAAAAAAAAAAAAAACGGCAGCCAGCATACAAGCAGCAGAACGATGGAGTAAACCACGACCGGCCCAAGCCTCAAGAGCGGAAAATGTCGAACCGTAAGGGTACAAACAAACGAGCACAACAGAAACAGTTTGGTGGCATCCATGCCTTGTCACAAGATGACGACTACCCCATGTACGAGAAATTTGAGCAACTATCCTTTGACGCCATCACAAACAATGGTCAGATGTCAGACTCTCGTCACGAGGCATTCGCAGAGCTGGGCATCGTCCTACCCAATCAGCCCAGAATTCACCTTTTGAAGGTAAAGATTGACACAGGTGCAGAATGTAATATCCTCCCACTGCAAATATTCCAGGAGATGCTCCCTGATAGAGTTGACAACTGAGGACTACCGTGACCAGGTGTGACCAACCGAGTGTCAACATCACTCACGGCATACAACAGTACCAAGATACAGCAGTTTGGGATTGTACAAGACCGGTGTGCGTATAAAAGGTACGGTTGGCAGGACACAAGCTTCTTCGTCATAGAAACCACGGGGCCAGCAATACTTGGGTTGCAAGCCAGAGGAAGATGAAGCTCGTCACTACCTTGCACTGTGCGATCACCACAGAAGCGACATCGCTGATCAACTCGGCAAAGGATCTCGTAAACAGGTACCCGGATCAATTCGACAGGGTTGGTAAGTTCCCAGGCTTGCACCACATCGTGCTAAAACCCGATGCACAACCCGTCATATACTCTCAAGAAGCTCGACGAGATGACAGAACAGGACATCATACGGAAGATCAAGGAGCCCACAGACTAGGTGAACAGCCTGGCCTACGCACGTAAAAGCAACGGAAAATTACGGCTTTGCCTGGATCCCAAGGACCTCAACAAGGCCAGCAAAAGATGTCACTACAAGACGCCAACAATGGAGGAGCTGACACACAAGTTTGCTGGCTCTAAACACTTCTCAAAACGGGATGCAAAAAATGAATATTGGTCGGTGAAACTCGACCCTGAGTCTCTATGGTCGGTGCTGCTTCTAACGCATGCCTTTCGGCCTGGTGATGTCCCAAGACGTCTTCCAGAAAAAATTGATCAGATACTGGAGCTCTGCCTAGGTACTGTAGGGATCCTCGACGATGTTGCCGTAGGCGCTAAGTTTAAAATCTACCAAAACCAAATTCCCTTCTTTGGTGCTGTGTACAACAAGGAGAGAGTACACCCCGACCCTTCCAAGGTAAAAGACATCAAGGTCCTGGTCAGTCCGACCAACGTGGCAGAGCTATAAGAGCTGCTAGGGATCATCACGTATATGGCGCCATTCATCCCGAGGCTGTCGGACCTGACAGTTCCGATGAGAGAGCTACTCAAAAAGGACACAGAGTTCGACTGGTCGCCAAGTCACGAGAGCGCACTACGCAAAATCAAAGAACTGATCTGCGCCGAGGTCACGTTGACTTACTTCGCCCCAAGTAAGGAATCAGTAATCCAGGTGGATGCATCGACAAAAGGACTTGGTGCTGCACTCACACAGGAAGGAAAGCCGGTCGTGTTTGCATCGAAAAGCCTGACCCCAACAGAACAAAGGTATGCTGACATTGAACATGAACTGTTGGCAGTTGTCTTCGGGTGTGAACGTTTCCACACTTATCTATATGGCAACTCCTTTGTGGTTAAGAGTGGCCATAAACCACTGGAAATGATCAGCCTCAAGAACCTCACTGCCGCGCCACCGAGACTGCAGAGGATGCTTCTGCGTCTTCAAGGATATGACATAAACATCCGTTACCGGCCAGGACGAGAGATGATCCTGGCGGATGGTCTCTCGAGACTGCCCAATCAGAAATGCAACACAACGATTGATCTTAAAGTACATCTCGTCCAATTTTCAGGGTGCAAGCAACTCCAGCTGCACACTGAGACCAACGCGGACCCGGTGCTATCACAACTGAGGGACCAGATCCTGAGAGGATGGCCCAAGACAAAGAGAAGTCACGAGTCAGCACCGGCCCTATTGGTCCTACCAAAATTAACTGAGTATTGAGAATGGCATCATTCTCAAAGGTGAGCGAGTGTTAATCCCAAGAAGCATGAGGGGTGTGATCTTACAAAAGATCCACAGTGGAGACCAAGGAAGTGAAAAGTACAAGCTTCGCGAAGAAAGCTGTGTTTTTGGCCTGGCATCAATAACGATATTGGTGAACTCGTATTAGGATGTCTGACATGCCAGGAGAACCAGAAAAGTCAAGGAACAGAGACACTACCACCTCATGACATCCCAACTCGTCCCTGGCAAGTCGTCGCTACAGACCTCTTCCACTTCAACGGTCAGGAATATCTGCTCGTGGTGGACTATTATTCCAAGTTCCCCTTCGTGCGACGAATTATTATTATTATTATTATTATTTGCTAAGCTACAACCCTAGTTGGAAAAGCAGGATGCTATAAGCCCAGGGGCTCCAACATGGAAAATAGCTCAGTGAGGAAAGGAAATGAAAAAAATAAAATATTTTAAGAAGAGCAACAACGTTGAAATAAATATCTTCTATGTAAACTATAAAAACTTTAACTACACAAGAGGAAGAGAATTAAGATAGAATAGTGTGCCCGAGTGCACCCACAAGCAAGAGAATTCTAAACCCAGATAGTGGAAGACCATGGTACAGAGGCTATGGCACTACCCAAGATTAGAGAACAATGGTTTGATTTTGGAGTGTCCTTCTCCTAGAAGAGCTGCTTACCATAGCTAAAGGGTCTCTTCTACCCTTACAAGGAGGAAAGTGGCCACTGAACAATGACAGTGCAGTAAGAAGAATTGTTTGGTAATCTCAGTGTTGTCAGGTATATGAGGCAGAGGAGAATATGTAAAGAATAGGCCAGACTATTCAGTGTGTGTGTGTGTGTCTTTGTGTGTAGCCAAATGGAAAATGAACCATAATCAGAGATAAGGATCCAATATACTACTATCTGGCCAGTCAAAAGACCCCATAATTCTCTAGCAGTAGTATCTCAACAGGTGGCTGGTACCCAGGCCAACCTACTACCAACCCCCGAGTATTCCAGCCAGTCCATCGTGAGTATCACCAAACAGCTATTTGGCGAGCAAGGAGTACCAGAACGTGTTTTGTGATAATGGACCGCATTATAATTCCTGCACATATAAGTCGTTTGCTGCAGAGTGGGGATTCGAGCACGTAACGTCATCACCCCGCTACGCGCAGTCAAATGGTTTTGCAGAATGTGTAGTTCAGTCCCCGAAGTCGGCCATGAAGAAGGCGCTGGCGAGTAAACGCGACATGGATATGGCTCTGGCCTGTCTACGCTCAACACCAATCGACCACGTCGTTCCCAGTCCGATTGATCTGCTGTTTAACCGAAATCTGGTCCGTAATCTCCCAGTCCGTTGTTGCAACAAGCATGAGCACGCAGATTAGGTACAGGAGAGACTCCAGCAACGGCAGAGCACCCAAAAGGCATATTACGACCGATGCACCAATGATCTCCCGCCTCTTGGGCCTGGGCAAGAAGTTCAAGTACAGAACCAAGAGTCCAGGAAGTGGTCACCAGCGACTGTGAAAAAAGTGTGCTCCGATCCACGGTCATATATTGTGGAAACTGCAGAGGGCAAAACCCCGCGACGCAACAGGAGACAGCTCCGGGACACAGCCGGGACACAATTCTACACGGGGGAGAAACCCAACACACAACCCACAGACGACCGAGCGACGAGACCTCTTGTGCACAAAGTAGGCTCCGGTCAGTCGTAACCTTCTGCCGGCAGAAGTTTCCAACAATACGAGCAGAGTCGATCCAAGCCTCGCCAGTCCAACATAACCCAAGACCAGCACCTGCGCCGGTCGCCACACGATCCAGCAGGGCGGTAAGAAAACCATACCGTTATGACCAGTGACATCTCAATCTTGATCATGTTTAAATTGTATTTTAAAATCGACAGGTTAATGTGTTGTGAAATTGTGTAAAACCATGGTAAAAAAAAATTATCATAACTCTGTGTATATTGTGTTGGTTCTATGTGTCATATGTTCATTGCTGAATTATTTTGTGTAATAAGTGATGCACAAGATCTGCAGTTTTATATATCTCATATACTCATGTGAAATGTGAAATTATTGTTTTGCCAGTTCCCCCAATTTTATCTTATATGTATTGTCTTAAACGTTGAAAATTACTCTTTTCTAGGGCTAATGTTAAACCATTCCAGCTATCTCAAATAATTCGTTGTGTAAAATGAACCAAAATAATATTGGTTAAAGTCTATTTTATTAAAAGGGGGATGTAACATGATGTAAGTAGTCCTGTAAAAAAAGTAGTTCGTGCTTGCGCACGAATACATGCATGTGCACAATTCTAGTCATTCTGAATAAAGTTCTCAACTAGTAAACGTCGTCATACTTGGACTCCCGACAACAAAAAACATTACAGCTAGGACCATAGAGGGGTAGGCAATGGCTGCTGATGATTTAGCAGATAGACCTATAGGCTCCCTCAAACCCTCTATCCTTAGCTCACAAGGATGGTGAGGTTACAGACACTACTAGAAACTATCGAGCTTGAGCAGGTCATCAAACCCCATCCAACAGATGGCGAGGCACGAATGTAGTTCATTTAGCAAAAAATAATAGCAATGAAAATATCATAAACTAGAGGGGCACTCATTAGAGTGCAGACCTCCACCACGGCAACTCATTTCTCAACCATTTGCTCGACCTTGACCTCTACCTTTGACCTTAAGATGTATTAATTAGCGTAGATTTTCATACACTCACATGTTAACCAAGTTTGAAATCTCTGTGACAACAATGTCCAAACTTACGGCTGATTACGTGAATTGGACATTTTGCTTGACCGTGATATTGACCTTTGACCTTGACCTTCCAGAATTTAATCATTTCAAGCCTATTGCATAACAGTTAATTCCTGCAGGTTTTATTACTCTACGATTAGAATTGTGGCCAGAAAGTTGTTCACAAACAAACACACACAAGGGGGTAAAACATAACCTCCTTCCAACTTTGATATTGAAGGTAAACTACGAATCAATTTAATATGAAGAAATAGAAAGATTCAAAATATCTATAGTTGATAGAAAATATGATAGATCCAGCAGTCAGAAAAACCAAAAATGATTTTTAAAAACTACAGCATTGTTATGATTGTTCAGCTAAGAAAAATATGTGACAAAGGCATTTGTTTTCCATTTCATATTTTTTGGAAATCATGATTCAAAGGCCATGAATTCCTCCTGTATTGGATTTCATTTTCCAGTTGTTTGATGTAAGACCTTTTTTATATAATATTTTTTTCCTTGCGAATGGAAACTACATCGTTGTTTATCAATGATAAACGAAAAAATAATTTTATTGGCTACTATACATGAAGATATATATATATATATATATATATATATATATATATATATATATATATATATATATATATATATATATATGTATATATATATATATGATATATATATACATATATATATGCATACATACATACATATATATATATATATATATATATATATATATATATATATATATATATATATATATATATATATATATATATATATATATATATATATATATATATATATCTGAGTACAGATACTTTATCGTGGTGAAAGAGTTTGTGTATTGCCATGATTGGGTCCTTTGACTGGTCAGACAGTACTACACTGGATCCCTCTCTGTCAGTATGGCTAATTTTTCCTTCGCCTACGCATGCACTGAATAGTCTGGCTTATTCTATACTGATTCTTCTCTGTCCGCACACACCTGACACCACTGAGATTACCAAAAAATCCTTCTTTGCTCAAAGGGTAAACTACTGCACTGTAATTGTTTAGTGGCTACTTTCCTCTTGGTAAGAGTAGAAGAGATTCTTTAGCTATGGTTAGCAGCTCTTCGAGGAGGGCACTCCAAAATCAAACAATTGTTCTCTAGTCTTGGGTAGTGGCATAGCCTCTGTACCATGGTCTTCCAATGTCTTGGGTTAGAGTTCTCTTGCTTGAGGGTACACTCGAGCACATTATTCTGTATTATTTCTCTTCTTGTTTTGTTAAAGTTTTTATAGTTTATATAGGAGATATTTATTTTAATGCTGTTACTATTCTTACTTTTGTTACTATTGGAAATGCAGAATGCTATAAGCCCAGGGGCTCCAACAGGGAAAATAGCCTAGTGAGGAAAGGAAGCAAGGAAAGATAGAATATTTTAAGAAGCGTAACAACATTGAAATAGATATCTCCTGTATAAACTATAAAATCTTAACAAAACAAGAGGAAGAGAAATAAGATAGAATAGTTTGCCTTAGTGTACCCTCAAGCAAAAGAACTTTAACCCAAGACTGTGGAAGACCAATGTACAGAGGTTATGGCATTACCCAAGACTAAAGAACAATGGTTTGATCCCAGAGTGTCCTTCTCCCAGAAGAGCTGCTTACCATAGCTAAAGAGTCTCTTCTACCCTTACTAAGAGGAAAGTGACTGCTGAACAAGTGCAGAAACCCCTTGGGTGAAAAAGAATTGTTTGGTAATCTCAGTGTTATCAGGTATATGAGGACAGAGGAAAATATGTAAAGAATAGGCCAGACTATTCGGTGTGTGTGGGGGGGGGGGGCAAAGGGAAAATGAACCGTAACCAGAGAGAAGGATCCAATGTAGTACTGTCTTGCCGGTCAAAAGACCCCATAACTCTCTAGTGGTAGAATCTTAACGGGTGGCTGGTGCCCTGGCCTTTGATGCCCCAGTGCTTGGCTTGAACCCTAAATTTTATATTCAATTCAATTCAACATTTAAGAAAAGTAATAGTATGGCTGAGTGTACCCTCAAAATAGGCATATTCGAATTTAAGTCCCATCTGGCCTTGTAAATTTAATACTCTTTTAAAATCAAGACTATGCATAATAATTTCAAATAATCCGCTAGATACGCCTCGTATGAATCTACCGGTAATGATATAACGGTACTTTCAAATTATCACCTATCATGCAAGTTTTTAAGAGTCAGCATGACTCATGATCATAGATATCTATGACTTAAGACTTTGAATAATCAGCGAGAAGAAGAATGGTGTACCTGTGAAATACAATGTGTTAAATCTGTTAAATATCCCCCTCCCTTGCAATTTGACTCCCCTTTTTATTAATATTGTTTATGGTCCGGATAAAATAAGCTTAATTTCAATAAAAAAAAAGACAGTAAAGGGCTGTCTATGTTACATTAATAAGTATAAGCTTAGAAGCTTTGCACTTATCTATTATGTAATAGAGTGCCCGCAAACTTATTTTGCGTAGTGAGCAGTCCAGGAACCACAACAAAGATAGGGATTTTCCCGAGATTCAGTTCAGAGCGTTTGTGTTATGTTATTCCTTAAACGAAAAAGCTCTCAATTACTCAGGCGTAACTCTTAAGTTGAAAAATCTATATATTCTAACAGTGAGGATATTGTAAAAAAAACTCTATCTCCACATTATAAATCAAGGTTTGTTTTGGGGAAAATTAACGTAAGAGAGTGGTTGTTACTTTCCATAAACTATTCTCAAATATAGGCTAAAGGTAGATATTTTAAAATCTCATGCATACATATAACCACTGGAAATTGACAAGGTCTCCAAGAGGGAAAAATAGCCCAGCGAGGAAATAAGGATGTAAACTATATAAGAAGTAATGAATAAAGAATAAGTCTTAACACTCACTTCAAAATCAATATTCAAATTTTCAATTTATTTCCAATGTTTTATAAGAGAAGAAATTTACTCTAGGTTTAGGGAATTTAAAATTACAAAATACAACATTGTCGAGCTCTCGTTTACAAGGTATAAAGTACTACCCAAATATAAAGGTAAATATCTTAAAATCTCCTGCATACATATATCCACTTGAAATTGACAAGGTCTCCAACAGGGAAAAAATAGCCCAGTGAGGAAATAATGAAATAAACTACACGAAAAGTAATAAATAAAGAATATAGGTCTTAACACTTCTTCAAAATCAATATCCAAATTTTCAATTTCTTTCCAATGTTTCAAAGAGAAGAAGTCTCCCCTAAATTTAGGGAATTTAAAGAGAAATGGAAAAGATATTAGGTTAAAAACAGAATTAGAAGAAAAATACAATAATAAGAAGAAAGAAGTATAAATACTGGTGAAAGATAGTATAACTTTATATGAAAAAAAAGAAGACCAGGGAGATAGAGATGATAGAAATAATAAACTATGGAAAAACATTAACAAATTAAGAAATTGCAACGAAATTAAAAGCAAGGCAATACAATTATATGGAGATAGAGGAAATAAACTATCAGATGGAGAGGCTAAAGCAGAATTAGTAAAATTTTGGAAAACAGTCTACAATGCACAAGAAAATAGAATATCAGAGATCTGGAATGAGGAGAATGAGAGTGATTACCAGGATAATTTGGGAAGAGAAGGCGACATTATAATAGTAAACGAATGCAGTATACCCGAATACCTAAGGGAGCATTATGATGCTATATTAAATGTCAAAGGAGTAATTAAACCCATCCTTTGCCCCTGAAATAAACAAAGGTAAATTAGAAAAATTACTAAAACGCATAAAGAAAGGTAAAGCAGCTGGGCCAGATGGACTAAAGCCAGACTATTACAAAGCTATGATGATAAGTGATATATAAGAATACAAAAAGAGGAATTAGCCAGGAAAGAAAAACCCAAAAGCTGCAAAGAATCCAGAACAAAAATGTTAAAAAAGAAAAGCAAACCAACAGCAAAGGAATTGAGACCAATAGCACTCACAAATGTATCATATGAAATATCTATGGCTTTTATCAAGGATGAAATAGAATGACATCTAAAAAAGTAATAATGCCATAGAGGATAGCCAAGCGGGATTTACAGAGAGATGAAGGATTGAGGATAATATATTAATTTTACAGTACATGGTCAAAGAAACTTTCAAAATAAGAAAAAATTCATAGTTGCCTCTTTAGATTTAAAAAAAA
>NC_090743.1:46716480-46718980 GCF_036898095.1 Palaemon carinicauda
TGACCTCTAGATTTTTAGGTGCATTGTCTCTAGCATTAAGGGCTCTTTGGCCTCTATTTCGAGGTGCCTTATCTCTAGCAGTAGGGACTTTTTGACCTCTATTTTAGGGGTCTTATCTCTAGCACTAGGGACTTTTCGACCTCTTATTTTGAGGTGCCTTATCTCTAGAATTAGGGGCATTTTACCTCTATTTTAAGGAGCCTAATCTATAGCATTAGGGGCTTTTTAACCTCTTATGTTGAGGTGCCTTATCTCTAGCATTAGGAGCTTTTTTACCTCTAGTTTTAGGTGCCTTAACTTTGGATATAGGGGCTTTATGACCTCTATTTTTAGGTGCTTAACCTCTAGTATAGAAGGGCTTTTTGACCTCTGATTTTGAGGTGCCTTATCTCTAGCATTAGGGTTTTTTTTACCTCTATTTTTAGGTGCCCTAACTTTAGCTTGAGGGGGCTTTATGTCATCTATTTTAGGTGACTTCTCTCTAGCATTAGGGGCTTTTTAACCTCTGATTTTGAGGTGCATTACTTATAGCATTAGAGGTTCTTTGGGCTCTATTTTTAGGTGCCTTATTTATAGCATTACGGGCTTCTGACCTTTATTTTTAGGAGCCTTGTATAAAGCATTATGGCCTTTTTGACCTCGATTTTGAGGTGCTTTACTTCTAGCATTAGAGGCTCTTTGACCTCTATTTTTAGGTGCCTTATATATAGCATTAGGGGCTTCTTGACCTCGATTTTGAGATGCATTACTTCTAGTATTAGAGGATCTTTGACCTTTATTTTAGTTGCCTTATTTATAGCATTAGGGGTTTTTTTACCTCTATTTTTAGGAGCATTATATAAAGCATTAGGTGATTTTTTACCTAGATTTTGAGGTGCTTTACTTCTAGCATTAGAGGCACTTATTTTTAGATGCCTTATTTGTAGCATTCGGGGTTTCTTGACCTCGATGTTGAGGTGCATTACTTCTAGCACTAGAGGCGCTTTGACCTCTATTTTTAGGTGCCTTATTTATAGCATTAGGGGCTTCTTGACCTCGATTTTGAGGTGCATTACTTCTAGTATTAGGAGCTCTTTGACCTTTCTTTTTAGGTGCCTTATTTATAGCATTAGGGGCTTTTTTACCTCTCTTTTTAGGTGCCTTATTTATAGCATTAGGGGATTTTTGACCTCGATTTTGAGGTGCATTACTTCTGATATTAGAGGCTTTTTTACCTCTATTTTGAGGTGCATTACTTCTGATATTAGAGGCTTTTTTACCTTTATTTTTAGGAGCCTTATATACAGCACTAGAGGCTTTTTTACCTTGATTTTGGGGTGCTTTACTTCTAACCTTAGAGGCTCTTTGATCTTTCTTTTTAGGGGCCTTATTTATAGCATTAGGGGCTTTTTTATCTCGATTTTGAAGTGCATTTCTTTTAGCATAAGGGGCTCTTTGACCTCAGTTTTAGGTGCCTTATTTATAGCATTAGGGACTTTTTGACCTCGATTTTGAGGTGCATTACTTCTAGCATTAGGGGCTCTTTAACCTTTATTTTTAGGTGCCTTATTTATAGAATTAGGGGCTTTTGACATCTATTTTTAGGAGCCTTATATAAAGCATTAGAGGCTTTTTGACCTTGATTTTTAGGTGCTTTACTTCTAACATTAGAGGCTCTTTGATCTCTATTTTTAGGTGCCTTATTTATAGCATTAGCAGCTGTTTACCTCTATTTCTATCTGCCTTATTTCTAGCATTAAGGGTTTTTACCTCTATTTTGAGGTGCCTTATTTTTAGCATTAGGGGTTTTTTTTACCTCTATTTTGAGGTACCTTATTTCTCGCATTAGGGGCTTTTATTACCTCTATTTCAAGGTGATTTACCTTTAGCATTAAAGGCTCTTTTACGTGTTCGTTTAAAGGTTCTTCGTTGCTGTTCTCCTCTGTCTGTTCTAGATTTCAAGATCTTTAGTTTTTCAGTTTCCTTTGATATTTCATCTTTCACTTTCCTTAGTTCGTCAATTTCCTTCGAGATTTCATCGTATTCTTTCTTAGTTCGTCAGTTTCCTTCTAGATTTCAAGAGAGATTTCAGGGCCGTGTGTCCTCAGTTCGTCAGATTCCTCAGAGAAATCGATGCTTGCCATGTCTTTGTCCATCAGGGCGATGGGTAGAGACAGGAATGCAATAAATTTTCTCTGCATACGTCATCATGCTACAGCAAACGACGAGCAACACAATTTATTTACCAATACGATCTGGATATGTCCTTTCTTCAATGTCGAATTTTGGTACTATCCTGTTGAAGAACCACACGTCGCTCTCCGTTTAGTTGAACCATTCTGTCTCCGTCCTTATTTCATTTCCAATAGTCTCCAATTATAGGACATCGTTGCAAAAGCCCAAGCAAAGGATCATTCAAGGCGCGTACATTGTGTTCTTCAAAGCTCGTTAACTTCTGCAGCAACCAACAAAACCAGCTGTAGATGAAGGTGTTCCGAAGAGCCTCCTGTCGATTCTCACA
>NC_090743.1:46726480-46923980 GCF_036898095.1 Palaemon carinicauda
GATGTTCCATATAAAAATGTAATAAGGAATTCAAATATATCGGTGTGATTATATTTTTCGATAATTATTCTCGAAAACGATTGCATTTCTTAAAAGAATAAGAGATAAGACCTCTCTATCTCTTTCATATATATATATATATATATATATATATATATATATATATATATATATATATATATATATATATATATATATATATTTATATATATATATATATATATATATGTGTGTGTGTGTGTATATAATATATATATATATATATATATTTATATTTATATATATATTTATATATATATATATATATATATATATATATATATATATATATATATATATATATATATATATATATATATATATATACATACATACAAGTTTACTACAAATCTACAGTACATATTCCTGTTCAATTCAGGAATCTGTTCTTAGACTTGAAAGCAACCCTTCTCCACTATGATAGCTGACTAGTGAGTTTGCAACACGTGGTTATTTATCATGAATATATATCAATAACAACGTGTTGCAAACACTAATCAGCTATCATAGTGGAGATGAGTTTATTTCAAATTTAAGAACAGATTCCTGAATTTGACAGGAATATGTACGGTAGACTTATAATAAACTTGTATTTGTCTTGATAGCATGGTTGGTTACAGTCTCTGCAAGCATGGTTTCGGCTAAGAGGCATAGGTTCGAATTTCTGCCCAGCCAGAAGCTGTTATCATTAATGAATTTCTAGTGGATATTCATTCCCAAAGATAGACTTCGATATTAAATACCATTGTGGTTGATAATTACATTAATCAAAATGAAGTGTGTGTATGTTTTTTTTTCTACTTGCCAAGTTACAACCCTATTTGTGTCCGATCTATCGGAGTCCAGACATGGATGGCTATATATGAAAGGTCTGGGAGTCACTGACGGGTGTTAAATAACAGGAGCCTGCATGGTGAGGAGCAGGTATGCTGGCTGTTTAGTTCGCCGCTCACTTGGCTGAAGTGGGGTCATTTCATTCATAAAAAAATATTTGAAGTATATGCTGTATTTAATTGTAGCACCTCTTTGCCCCACATTTTGAGGTTCCTTACCTCTAGCATCAGGGGCTTTTTGAACTCTTATTTTGAGGTGCCTTACTTTTAGTATTTGAGGTTCTTTGACCTCTTTTGAGGTGCCTCTTATCTCTAGCATTAGGGGCTCTTTTTACCTCTATTTTGGGAGTTTTAACTTTAGCTTTATGACTTCTATATTTTTATGTGCCTTATCTCTAGCATTAGGGTTTTTTTACTTCTATTTTTAGGTGCCTTAACTTTAGCTTTACGGGCTTTATGGCCTCTATTTTTAGGTGCCGTATCTCTAGCATTAGGGGCTTTTTAGCTCTATTTTTAGTTACCTTAACTTGAGCTTTAGGAGCTTTATTACCTCTATTTCGAGGTGCCTTATCTGTAGCATTAGGGGCTTTTGGCCTCCTATTTTGAGATTCCTTATATCTAGCTTTAGGGACTTTTTACCTCTTATTTTGAGGGGCCTTATCTTTAGCATTAGGGCCTTTTTGACCTCTTATTTTGAGGTGCCTTATCTCTAACATTAGGAGCTTTTTTCACCTCAATTTTTAGGAGCCTAATCTATAGCATTAGGGGCTTTTAGACCTCTGATTTTTTGGTGCCTTATCTCTAGCATTAGGGGATTTTTTACCTCTATGTTGAGGTGCCTTATCTCTAGCATTAGGAGCTTTTTGACCTCTACTTTTAGGTTCCTTACCTCTAGCATTAGGGGCTTTTTGCCCTCTGTTTTGAGGTGCCTTATCTCTAGCGCTAGGGACTTTATGAACTATATTTTAAAGTGCCTTATATCCAGCATTAGGGGCTTTATGAACTCTGATTTCCAGGTGCCAAGTGCCTTTTCTCTAGAATTAGTATTTTTTTACCTCTATTTTGAGGTGCCTTATCTCTAGCATTAGGGGGTTTTTTTACCTCTATTTTGAGGTGCCTTATCTCTAGCATTAGGGGGTTTTTTTACCTCTATTTTGAGGTGCCTTATCTCTAGCATTAGCTGACTTTTTACCTTTTATTTGAGGTGTTTTATCTCTAGCATTAGGGGCTTTTTACCTCCATTTTAAGGTGTCTTATCTCTAATATTAGGGGATTTTTTTTACCTCGATTTTGAGGTGCATTACTTCTAGCATTAGAGGCTCTTTGACCTCTATTTTTAGGTGCCTTATTTATGGCATTAGGGGCTTTTTTACCTCTAGTTTTAGGTGCCTTATTTATGGCATTATGGGCTTTTTTACCTCTATTTTTAGGAGCCTTATATATAGCATTAGGGGCTTTTTTACCTCGATTTTGAGGAGCATTACTTCTAGTATTAGAGGCTCTTTGACCTCTATATTTAGGTGCCCTATTTATAGAATTAGGGGCTTTTTTACTTCTATTTTGAGGTGCATTACCTCTAGCATTAGAGGCTCTTTGACCTCTATATTTAGGTGCCTTATTTATAGCATTAGATGCTTTTTACCTCAATTTTGAGGTGCATTACTTCAAGCATTAGAGGCTCTTTGACCTCTATTTGTAGGAGCCTTATATTGGAGGTGGCTGCGTTCGACGTGGCTGACGTGGGTGGAGGTTGTATTGGCGGTCTGCGATACGCTGAAGTCTGTGGGGACATCTATCATGCCAAGCATGATGGGATCCTCCACAGTTTGGGCACGGAGCGGTGGTTTTGTGCCCTTCCTTATGCCTGGCAATGCAGTGGGCAGTAGGGTGCTGTCTGCTGCTGCAAACTCCACTGCTGCAGCGGCTCTTGTGGTGGCCAAACTTCTGACACCGGAAGCCTCTCAGTGGCTCTTTAAAGTACTCTTCGGTGCAGAAGGTGCCCCAGAGGCCAAAGGAGAGTTGAGGAGGGGGAGATCCTTTGAAGACAGCCTCCAACTTATGGGATCTCCCTCCGCCTTCCCTTCACATCTCTTGACAGTGATGATGGAGGGATGTTGGAGCACAGGTTCAAATGGCAGGTCGAGGTCATATACTATGATGATAGTGGCGGTCCTTTCGTTAATGTCAAGCTTGAGCACATTATCTTGCTGCTCAAGGTAGGTCTTGGTGGGCTCATCTTTGGCTGTAATGACTAACTGTCCCATGCGGTTGGGACGTATAGTCATGTTAAGGTGAGGATTGCTGGCTTCTATGGTGACAATGGCAGCATAGGATGTAATGCTGGGTCCTGGAGTAAGCCTAAACTTAGTGTCTTCAGTTGTTTGCTGTGAAGAAGGCTCTTGATTGGGGTTATTTTCGGTCTCCACATCTTCTTGCGCCCCTGGTGGCTGATTTGAGGTCTGTTCTGGTTGGTCTCTCGAGGTTCCTGGGACTGGTTCCGTTGCAGGAGATTTTGGTAGTTGTTTATGACTCCTCAAGGTGAGACATCTTGGTTTTTTTATCCTTCCTTTCTCCACTCTAGTTCGAGGGGAGGAGGTGGGGATAGGGGAAGAACCCCTTTCTGCCATTGCAGACACACGATGGTAGTGTTCATCTGTCGAACAGTGTTTGGTTTCAGGTGTTGTCTCAATAAACAAAAAGAAAAAAAAAAGAAAAAGGTATCAAAGCACAGTTCAATTTATGAACTCGCTAAAAATTGAAATAATCTACGGACAAAGGACCGAAGATTTCAGTTACTCGCTTGTTAAAGGTGATCCTTTCACTAGCTTGTTAGTGATAAGGAAGTGGCTAGTTCATCACTCCGTGAGTTATATACAGGTAGCTTGTACCAATAGCCACCCCCTACCAATGTTATTGGTAGGATTGCCATCTCACACCAAAAGTCTAATTGGCTACCTTCCAGCTTTGCCGAAAGATATATCCGTATGTAAATAACGTTAGGTTTGTATTAGTTAGGGAAAAATACAAATCAACTACTGAATTTGTCATATTTAAGAGATACGTCTTCAATTACAGTGGCAGTCCCTTTTTTTCTTTATCCAGATTCAGATTGTTTATATCTTCTGTGGGGCATTCAAAATCTAAATCTTTAAACAATGAGCTGGTCAAGTATATTTCTAATGCTAGTTCTCTATCTTCACTGTACAGTATCTTGAATTGCATGCATACTCATCAATATATCATAATTGTCGCTCTTTGCAATGTTTGTTTTTTTCATTAATTATTTTTACATCTTTTCCCAGAATCAATAACCTAACACTAAACTTAAGTTCAACAGCATTAGGGTGATCGTATGTCCCCTTCAGGGTGATCGTATGTCCCCTTCATTTGCCTTATGCAACCAAATCGATGCCCTAAGCAGTCTTGATTCGACATGTGCATCATGATATAATCTACATTTATAACATCTTTAACCATGTCAGAAATACTAGTATCTGGCTTACTAGAAATAATTATGCCTTTTTGAAATTTATACAAGCATCTTGTTTTCTGTGATTTTACTTTCAAAGACGTCATTACTTTATGACCTTTTCCAATGTCTTAATTTGATATTCTTTATTAATCCCAAAACCATTTCTTGCTGGTATATCTCCATACATGTTTGAATTATTTGTATCAAAGCAATTGTTTATTATCAAGATAAAATCATTGGTAGCTTGTCAGTTATTGGATTTCAATAGACCTCTACTTCCCAAATATCTTAGAGCACTTGCACAAGATGACTATAATAATTGCACAGCATGCTTAACACGCTGCTTGTGCTGTCCATTAACAGATAGATGGAGTTCATTAATTTTATAGCACAGCCCATATTCTGTACTAGATTTTGTCAACGTTTCACGGATGCTTGTCAGAAATGAAATCATTGCCAAAGCTAAAGCCTGAATTAATCAAGTTATTTCTTACTATTGTATCAAATGGGTAATGTCGGCAAAACGTATATCTCCCTGTCAGCACTTGGGTTCTTGAATGAAACTCTGGCAAGCATGATGAACCCAGAAGGGTACCTCAGGGTTAATCCTTAGTCCAACTGACCCCTTTTTATTGGCCTTGTTTCTAATACTGTCGCACAAATTGCTCAGGCCGTTAACTCTCAAAGCTAGTGTTGTGACAGGGTGTCTCTAAACAGCTCATGCAAAGCACAGAGTAGCATCCCGAGTCAGTTACCAGCCAGTTGGTTTTGTACTTCCACACACCTAAGGGCAAGTCTCCACTGTATAGAGCGGAATGTTTTGTATTTAGTGCCGGAACAAATGACAAATTTCGATTTTTTTTTTAAACTAAACAAACCTGAAGCTCTTTACACATACTGGTACTGCCATCACCTATCCCCCAAAAAGTACTGCCTGAAATTGCAAAGTGACATACTGTTACTAGTGCAGATGTGAGCAGGGTGGTCGGTCTACCCCCACTCCCCTCCACTAACTAGTGGTTGGTAGTTACACCTCGCTTTAGTCTTGCAGTTCGTTTTAATTGTTACCGAAGTATATCTTCACTGTAAAGAGCTCCAAGTTTGTATTCTTAGGAAAGATACAAATTATTTCCAAATTCGTCATGTTTTCTACATGTTGCTTGTTTGAGAAATCTACTGTATCCTGTAATATTATTTCCCAAGTTTTCTACTTGTTTCAGATTAATATTGAGGGTTTTGTGTTTTGTTATTATACCTGGAAGATAGAAGAGTGTTCCTATATAATTTAAAATATCTACAGGTTAACCATGCATATGAAAATGTGAAAGAGGTGGATGGCTTGGACATGCAAATGAAGGAACAAAAATGTGGGAAGCATCTCTGAAACAATATGATGAGCGAATTGACCGGGTTGAGGTAATATAATCTGATTTTTGTATGATCGTTATCTTGAAAGTTTTTTTAATGGTTGCAAATATGTGAAAATCTATTATAAGAAATGTATGGTTATAGGCAACATCATCTTGTTTATAGCAACTTGGAGTCGTGTACTTTTATTTTGAGTTTGTCGTGGTGTAAACGTAAATTAAAATATTTTCCAATCATTTACAATTATAAGAGATGTTTAGTTGTAGACATCATCTTGTTTATAACAATTGGAAATTATTTAATTTTATTTTGAGTGTCTCGTTGTGTGTGTACAAATACAAATGAAAACATTTGCAAGTTATTTACACAAGTTCCTCAACTTACAAATATTCGGAGATACAAACAAAAATCCAACTGAAAATAACAAAGATAAGATAAAGAAATACTGTAATAACCAGATATCTATTTCTTTGAAAACCGACAATTTGCTGACTTTGCAGCTGGAAATCATAGACATGGAATTCAGTCTAGGCCTTCCCTAGGCCAAAATATAACAAAATTCAACTTACAAACAGGTTCTTGGAACCAATTAAGTTTGTAAGTTGAGGACAGGACCTTCTGTACAATTGTAAGATATCTTTTTATTATAGACATCGTCCTGTTTATAGCAAATACAGATTAAAATATTTTTCCTACACTTGATACAAACCCTCATTCTTTACTATAGGAGATATTCTAGCACGAGCTGGAAAATACGGCAGAAAAACCTTAATAAGGTCGTTAACAACCGGCAGGTAATTACCCACCTGTTAGTGGTGGGGGGACCGCCGTTCGGTAGCTGCTGTTTACCTTCAATCGAATTCTAGCCGTCGCAGTGGTAACACTGCTGCTCCTGCTTTTAGTTGACTGGCAGACTAGCCTTTCTTTTTTGAGTTTTTGATTAATCCTTTTTTCTTTTTCTTTGTTACATGTGATGTCCTCTATTATGAGGAAGTGTTCCGGGCACCTTTATGTCCCCGCTGGAGGTGGATCCTCTTTCCCTATGCCCTGGGTACAGAGGTCATAGGTGTTCTGAAGGCTCCCCCTGCCAAGTATGTAGAAGTGGTCGCCCTCTCAGTGGGAGAAGCTCGAGAAAGGTAAAATAGGAAGTCCTAGAAGGACTCTTTACTTCAAGGATCGCCGTCGAAGGTAAGGAGTCACGGACCTCTTCTTCGGCCTCTCGATCTCTCCCTTCAGAGTCTTCCTCTCTTCCTTGCCTGCCTCCCTCCGGGGGGAAGTCGAGGAAGAGTGGCACCATTAATTCAACCCCCATTCCTCTTGGTCAGGCAGATCACGTTGCCTCCCCCAGTGGGGCAATACTTTCCGCCACCGGGAATGACTCTGTTACTGCTTCCATTCTAGATCATGTATGAGCGGTATGGCCTGCCCTTGGACTTCCTGGTTCCCCTTCGGAGGAAGTTTGGAACCAGTTCCTCGCGGGCAAGGTAGTGCCTCAGGTCCCTTCTGTTTTGGAACCCTCGGGAGTTCCGGACCTCGCCTACCTCCCATCAACTCAGTTGGCGACCATGGAAGTTTTAGTGGATACAGCAACTTCAGCTCCTGCGGCACCTACTTCGCACTCCATTGCACATCTACAAATTACAACGTCGCTAGCGCAAACATCGCAGTACCACCACCTCCTCCTCCTCCTCCTCCTCCTCCTCCTCCTCCTCCTCCTCCTCCTCCTCCTCCTCCTCCTCCTCCTCCTCTTCATCGTCCTTGCCCTCTTCGGAGGCTAGGAGGGAGAGAGAGAAGAGGAAAAGGAGAGCTCGCTCTCCTTCGCCCAGTCGTTCTCGCCAGAGACACAGGCAACATAGGAAGAGACATCATCGTTCTCGCAATTCCTCCCCTTCTATCTCTTCACGAGATGTCTCGCCGCAAGACTATAAGCGCTCTTGTTACAAACATAAGAAGAGCGCTTCCTCCTCGTCATCGCCCTCTTCGGAGGTCGGGAGAGAGAGAGAGAAGAGGAAAAGGAGAACTAGCGCCCCTTTACCTAGATGCTCTCGCCGAAGAGACAGGCGATATAGGAAGAGACATCATCTTTCTCGCTCTTCCTCGCCTTCTGTCTCTCCTCGAGACTATAAGCGCTCTTGGCACAAACCTAAGAAGAGCGCTCCCTCTCGTCATCGTTCTGCCTCGCTGTCGTCTTTCCCTCGCGAGGGATCATATAAGGAGCGCGGCCAAGGGCAAAGCACGTCCTGACCTTGAACCCTCTTCTTCACATAGTTTGAGGGTCTCCATTCACTCTAGAAGTCAGATAGAGCGCTTCTCCTCGCTTTCACTCCTTATCTTCAGAGAAGATCGCTCTCGCCTTCGACTTCATGATCTCTGACCCTTTGGGGTCTCGTGACAAGGAAACTTCGTTTTCCCGGTGCGCTATCCCTTTGTTTTCTCGCAACTCAAGTTGCTGAAACCTCGGGCTCTCGTGCATTTAGTCACGCTGACATTTCGGTGTCTCGTGACAAGGGAAACCTCCGTTTCCCGTTGCTCTGGCCCTTCGGGTTCTCACAACACAACCTCTAGGAGCACACACGATCACGCTGAACCTTCTGGTTCTCGTGAAACAAGTCGCCAAGAGTTTTACTCTTATAACAGAGAGTCTTCGGACTCTTGTCGCGCGGAGTGTTCGCGTACGCTCAACCAACACTGCGCCCTAGACCATCAAGAGTTTTACTCTTATGGCAGAGTCTTCAGACTTCCGTCACGCAAGGTGTTCGCACGCATTTAGCACTACACACGCAAATCTCCGGTCATACACTCGCGGGGTGAATCCCTCGCTCTCGTGTTTCATACAGGACAACCTCCCCAGTTCCTTTGCTCCCTAATGAGTTAAGGATTACGAGTCTCTCGGAAACCTCGGAAGAAGACGCAGGGGTTCAGCCCTTCTTCTCTTCAGTTGAGAGCAGAAGGAAAAGGGGAAATGTGTTAGAGAGGCTAAAAGAAAACACCCAGATAGCAGCGACGTAGAACACAATGCCGACGCCTTCGACCGCTCTGTTCGTTATCCTGCGCTTCATGTGGCAGCTCATGAGCTGCCCTTGTTACGAGGTAACACTCGTTGTCAACCTGCAACTTGATCAACTTATTGGGAAACATAGATTTCTGCCAGGAGGATCACCTCCAGGGGTTAGAGAACCTCCCCTTACAAGGGAGTGAGAACCTTCCTCGGAATTGGGCTGCGTGAGAGAACCACCCTCCTTCCAAGGGAGAGTTTCCCCACTTCAGCCATTCAGCTTGACGAGTTTCACCTCTGCTATCTCGTCACCGAAGACTATGCTTTCTACCCTTGAGCTGAGGAAAAAGCAAGTCTAAGGCTTGTTCCTCCTTCGAAGGAACTTCTCCCTCGTTCGTGAGAGAGATTATTACGCCTACACTTTTTTCCCCATAAGAGCTGGGAGAAAGCTTGGCTCAGGCGATGTCCTCCTTCGGTAGTTGTCTCTCGTTCATGAGAAGGAGATTATTACGCCTACATTTTTTCTGTAAAACTGGGAGAAAACTTGTCTTAGGCGATGTCCTCCGCTGGGAGAACTTCTCTCGTTCGCGAGAGAGAGATTATTACGCCTATGCTTTTTTCCCATAGAACTGGGAGAAAGCTTGTCTTAGGCGATGTCCTCCTTCAGGAGGACTTCTCTCTCATTCACAGGAGGGAGATTCTTGCGCCTATGTTTTTCCCATAGAACTGGGAGAAAACTTGTCTTAGGTGATGTCCTCTTTTGGGAGAACTTCTCTCTCGTTCGCGAGAGAGAGATTATTACGCCTATGCTTTTTTCCCATAGAACTGGGAGAAAGCTTATCTTAGGCGATGTCCTCCTTTCGGAGGACTTCTCCTTCGTTCGTGATAGAGAAATTATTACGCCTACACTTTTTCCCACAGAACTGGGAGAAAGCTTATCTTAGGCAATGTCCTCCTTCGAGAGGACTTCTCCCTCGTTCGTGAGAGAGAAATTATTATGCCTACACTATTTCCCATAGAGCGGGGAGAAATCTTGCCTTAGGCAATATCCTCCATCGGGAGGGCTTCTCCCTCGTTTGCGAGAGAGAGGTTATTACGCCTACCCTTTTCCCCATAGAGCAGGGAGAAAGCTTGTTTTAGGCGATCTCCTTCAGGAGAACCTTCCTCCCATTCACGAGAGAAAACTTGTAGGAGTTTGCTGATCCACGCTCCTCCCCCTTACGTCTTGTCTTAAGCGACGTTCTCCTTCGGGAGAACAAATCTACCCTGCGAAAGAGTTATCTTCATCCCTGACGTTCTCCCCCTCATGCTGTAAGGAGACGTCTTTTTGAACCTACTGGTTCTCCTCATGTTGACCCCTCGGGGTCTCGTGATGATCACCCTTTCGGCGGGCGTGATTGGGAGCCTTTGAACTCTCGTCATGTTGATCCTATGGGTTCTCATGACCTTAGGAGTCCTTCGGGCCTCTGTCGCGCTGGACTTTCGAGTTCACACGACTTGGAACCTTCGAGTTTCAGTTACGCCGAGTCGTCGGGCTCTCGTAACAATTAGCACAGAGTGTTTGCGCATGCACGCAATTAGCGCCATGCACGCGACCATCGTCATTAAGAGTTTTACTCTTGTGACAGAGAGTCTTCCAACTCTCGTCAACGGTCTTCGCCATTACCTCCAGACATTCCGACTTCTACCGTCCTTCTCCTTTCGATAAGAAAGATGCAAGTGGTAAGACATAAGGTTTGTCTGCTACTCGCGTCTCCACTTTACCTGTAATACACACGAGGAATTAGCGCAGCCTGAGGATTCCTCGGGAGAGCTGCCATCGAGGGACTTAGAATCCTCCTATTTAAGGACTCTAAGAACTATGTGTAATATCTCATGCCTCGGCGATTTGCATCTGTCTCCTCGACCTCTTGATGCTCCAGCCTTAGACAGGCTATGTCGTCCAACCCAAACCCTGAGACCAGAATTGATCTTCTGGCTGTAGCCTGATTGGTTAGTGCCATTAGTGCCTGCAACCTTACCATCCTTGTGAGCTAAGGTTGGGGGGTTTGGGGGAGCCTATAGATCTATCTGCTGAGTCATCAGCAGCCACTGCCTGGCTCCCTGGTCCTAGCTGGAATGGAGAGGAGGCTTGGTCGTTGACCATATAATATATGGTCAGTCTCTAGGGCATTGTCCTAACTGCTAGTGCAATGTCACTGTCCCTTGCCTCTGCCATTCTTGAGCGACCTTTAAACCTTTAAACCTGGTCTGTTTGCCAAGATCAGAGACGTCAACCCTTCTCCTCTGATCTTAGATCCCCTCACGGCGAGGCTCACACCGGGCTAATCCTCGCAGAGACACTCTACTCTTTCAGGCTCTTCTCAGTCAGAAGCCTCGGCAATGGAAGCGATTTCAATGTCCCTTCTGGCTTGACACGTGGTATGTTACAGTCGGCTACCTTGCGAGCCACGAGGACTTGTCAAACCAAGACTCCAGGCAGTCCCTACAGGAAGTCCTAACTGCTGGACTTCTTAACTGCTACAACAGCAACCATGTGGAGCAATTGGGTTCTCAAAAGGAAGGAATCAGTAGTTACCAGACTTCCTTTTTTACCTCAGTGAGGAAAAGCTCCTCTCAGTCTTGGCAATTAAGTGCTATCACTCAGCCTTGAGCCTCATCTGTAGACTGAGAAGGGGTTGACCTCTCCACCTCAGAAGGCATCACCTTGGTTGATTCGGGGTTTTGAGTGATCTTGCCCCCCAGGTGAGATTAGACCATCACCGTGAGACGTGTCTTACGTTCCCTGAAGGGTCTGTCCTATGATCCCTTAAGGGCCTCAGGCTACTTTCTGAACCTTAAGACCGTCTTCCTCGTACCTCTGTCCTCGGCTAAAAGGGTCAGTGAGCTACATGGTCTGTCTTACGTCGTCACCCATTCTAAGGGATGGGGGGGCGGGGAAGTGTCTCGCAACTTCGTACTGGGCTTGGTGGCTAGACTCATAATCCTTCATCTACCGATGAGAGATTTCGAGAATTTCAGTTTTCCAGCCTCAATAAGGTAACACAGGATACAGACCAGCCGTTACTATGCCCAGTCAGGGCACTAAAGAAATATCTGAAGCGCACCAGACCTTTAAGACCACGTCTCCGTCATCTCTTCCTTAGTACCAACAAGGTAAAGAAGAGAACCTCTCGCAACACCATCCCTTTCTGGCTCAAGAAAGTTATTGCGAGGTCTTTTCACGGAGACCCAGAAGCAGCACAACACAGAGCCCATCAAGTTAGGGAAGTGGCTGCCTCACTGGCGTTTAAGAGAAATTTCTCAGTCTCCCAAGTCTTAAGTGCTGGGGTCTGGAAACACCAATCTACATTCACCGCTCACTATTTGAGCGACGTGACACGTAGGTCTCTAGACCCCCTTTTCTATAGGGCCTATTGTAACAGGTTAACGGGTGCTGTAGCTACCTTACGCCCTTTCAGGGGACAGTAACCATTGGCTGAGGATACTGGGTTACTAGTGTTTTAAGAAGGACATCCATCTATCTTCTTCGTCTCCTTCTCCCTGGGTATCCTAGTCTGTATCAAGTTTCAGCTGGACTCGCCAATGGAAATAAGGTATGATACTTATCTGATTCCTCTCACAGGGTATAAGTTATATTCGTGGTCATGAGGTTTCCCCTTTGCAAGATCGGGAGAATCCTAAGTGAAGGGGTCCGAGTCGAATGTTCCTGACCTACTTCATCCTGAAACATTTGTTTCCTCGAAGTTACAAACCTTCAGTCATGCTGAGATTATGGGGATCTACAAAGAAAGAAGATTAACGGAAGATTGTTGCTTCCAAAGAGTCTAGTCTGAGGACTATCTTCCCTAGGAATAGGGAACTCCTTGGACACCCTCGCCTCAAGACTAAGTCTCCTATAGTACAGAATGAGGGTTTGTATCAAGTGTGGGAACAAATGACAAAATTATGACAGAGTTTGTATTTTTCCTAACATACAAATCCGAATTCTTTACACAAATCTTCCCTCCATCACCGCCCCCTAGGATAGTCTTAGCTAGAATCCGATTGAAGGTAAACAGCAGCTATCGACCGGCGGTCCCCCCCCCACCACTAAGAGGTGGGTAATTACCTGCCCGGTCGTTAACGACCTTGTTAAGGTTTTTCTGCCGTATTTTCCAGCTCATGCTAGAATATCTCCTATAGTAAAGAATTCGGGTTTGTATGTTAGGAAAAATACAAACTCGATTAGAAGTTTGTCATTTTTCAATAATTTATTTTTTATATTTCACAACTTTCGACAGACTCATATCATAGCGCAACTTAGGGATCAACTGGGCACTGTCAAAATTGCAAAGGAAGTGTTCCGCATCTTCTCTCATTATTTACAGGTGCTGTATTATTTTTTTTTGCCCCAGCAATGAAGTAAAAAACAATATTTTAATACTTATCATGGCTTATACATTGGAATAAATAGGTTTAAACTAAATGAATTTCTAATTCAACCTTGGTAGGTCCGGTCACTGGACTTTATTTTCAGCTCTGGCTGTCATTTTTTCTTTTAATCAATTATCAATACAGTACAGTATAATGAAATACTGGAATAGAAACCAAGTCAGTTTATATTCCACAAGACAAGCTTAGGTTTAGAGAGATCAACCGGGCAAGCTTGCTCTCATAAATGGAGAAACCTTCTGGTATTGCCAAACAGCCTGAGTAAAAGATATCTTCTATGCATCTGAAAGATTGGTGGACCACTACATAGTACCTGGATTATTTGGATTTCATGTAGCCTAATGTACAGGTGTCCAGAAACATGGGCATTGGAATCTAAGGAAAAGGAGGAGGAATGGTTTTTAGGACCTTGTTGCAGGAGAGGCTGATAAATTTAGAAATTAGAAGTACCAAGGCAATAAAGATTAGTGACATAACATGAGAGTCAAAGATATTGGCATGTAAGCATGGGTGATGGAGTGAAAGGTTTGAGGTGAATATGGTAAGAGGTGAAAGGTCAAGGAGGAGGAAAAGGATTAAATGGAATGATAAAGTACAAGAAGACTTGAGGGGGAAAATGATTTTATGCAGTTGGAGAAGGTACATCAACGCAATCGACCCCTTAGGTTTGAATATGAAGAGAATCCAAAAAAATTTAAGCCAAACCATATTGGTCTTAGAATTTTGAGGGAAGTTGAGTAATGCATCACATAACCATTTACTATCATTAATTAAATTATCAGAAAACTTGAAGAGGGTGCAAGTAGTTCATGGATCTTACTGGACCTGGACAAGACAAGTCATCTTCACTGTCATTATCATCAGCCTCCTGGGTAACAGTATCTAGTTTGGCAGTCTTCTTGGCAAATAGTCTGATACCCAGAATAACCACTACTGTCATCCAACTGCTCACAAATATCTGACTAAATGTCTTTTGTTCCGTAATTAGAACACAAACCACGCTATTTAATACTGGTATTACTTTCGGCGTAGCTGAAATGACGAGCCATTAATTTTCAACGAAGGTTAACTACCCACACGGCTACTTAGCGGGGTGTTGGGAAGGTAGCTTGCTACTGCTCCCCCTCACACACCTGTGATTGAGCTCACTTTGCTTTTGGCTCGGATGGTGAACGGTCGTTGCCGTTCTTCATCCTCGCCGACTTTTGCCAGCCATTAATGCCATTTTGTTTTCTCTTTTTCTCTAGAGGGTGTGTGAAGTTGACTTCTGTGACTATGCGCACCTGCCCTGGACTCTCCGGCCGCCCTTGTGGAACATATATGTCGGCGGTCAAGACTGATCCTCATGCCCTTTGGCCTTCCTGCGGAGGTCAACGGTGTGATAGTGTCAACAAGGGTAGTGAGAGTAGGGAGTGGTCTTCCTCCCAGTGGGAGAGGTTTTCGCGACGGCGGAAGAAGAAGTCCAAGCGGGATATTTCTCCTTCGAAGGTTGCTTTGAAGGGAGAAAAACCCAAGGCCTCTTCTTCCGTCGCCCAACCCTCCTCCGAAGCTCCTACTCTGTCGGTCTCTTACGAGAGACCATCGAGTAGTAGCGTAGACCAAGTTATTTCCGACCAACCCCGGGTTTCGAGAGATGAGGTTGCTTCCCCTAGCAAAGCAGCACCACCTCCCCCTGTGGGTGAGGCCTAGTCACTAACTTCCCTATTTCAGATGTGGTCTTCCTTGGGGCTCACGGGTTCGCCCTCCAAGGAAGCCCTTTTGCAGTTCATCCGCATGGGTGCTTCTGTTAAGCAATCGTCGCCGTCAGAGGTAGATCCCCTGACTCTTGTCGACGTTGTTGTGTCAGAGATGTCTCATGTGGCATCACCCATCTCCTCTGCCACTCCAAACTCTACAGCTGTGGCTGCCGACTTAGTTTCCCCCATTCCTGACCATCCTCCGAGGGGGAAACTAAGTTCATCATCGGTCTCTCCTGCTAGTGTTTCTCCCCCCCGGGCCCCTCGGGGGAGTTCACTTACAGAGACTCCTCTTCGGAGGACTGCTGACGGTCAGCTTGCTGATCCAACGGCCCCCAGAGGGCGCACCCATCAAAAGGCTCGCCTTCCTCTTCGCCTTAGAGGTCTCCCTTAGAGGCGCCTCTTTGGTTCAACGTCATCACTGCAGTCCCCCGCAGAGGAGCCTCCTTCAGAGCTTCATTCATCCATCACTGCACCTGCAACCAGTCTTGTGACTTCGGTCCTGGACCTCTCTGCAGATCGTTTGCGATCTCCCTCGGTGGATGGTCGTCCTTTCAAAGGACATGTCGACCTTCCATCCAACAGATGTGCCGAACTTCCATCGCCGTTCCTGTCGCCTGTAGAGCCCAATACAGCTCCTCCAAAGTGCGCAACTGTGCGCCATCACTCTCGCCTACATGCTCAGACCAGCGCTCACCAGCAGCTCGTCATTCTACAACGCTTCGGCGCACCACTCAACCTGCTCACCCTCACAGATGGCAGCAGCCTCACGCGCTTGCGCGCCAACATGTGCTTACACGCCATCAGTTACCTGAACATCAACACTCTCCTGCGCGCCATGCGCACACGCGCCAACGATTACCTTCGTACCCTGCGCACACAGGCCCAGGGTCGCCTAAGAGCCAGCACACCACAGCACAATTGTGCTCACCTGCGCGCCAACAATCTCCTGCACGCCAACACTCTCCTGCACCTATGCGCCCTGCGCCCACGATCTCCTACACGCCAGCGCCAACGCTCGCCTATGCACCAGAACTCTCTTGCGTGCCAATTCTCTCCTACGCACCAGTATTCACCTACGCGCCAGCGCTCTCCTGCACGCCAACATGTGCGCCCTACATCTCCCGCGCGCCAACCAACACACCAACGGAAACCTGCGCGCCATCACTCTCCAGCGCACAAGTCTGTAGGTGAGACGACAACCACGTTGCCGCCCTCACCTGCACGCCAGCGTTCGCCAGAACATGTGCGCTCACCTGCACGTCATCTTTCCCCCACACGCGCACACAGAGATGCGCCCACGTGCCCTCTCTCCTACGGACGTGCGCCAACACTCTCCCGCGCGCTCGCCATGATTCTCCTGCGCGCCCGTGCGATCGCCAACATTCTCCCGTGTGTGATCACCAATTTTCTCCCTTGCGCGAGCACCGTTATTCTCCCTCGCGCGAGCGCCAATATTCTCCTGCACGCGAGCACGCACACCAACAGGCACGTCATCCGGCAAGGTCGCCATCGCCTCATTGCCCTCCCCGCAAGCACATACCATCGTGCATTGTGGGAGAAGGGAAACATTTTCATGCAGAGGGGTTCAGGTTCTCTAAACTGCCTTCTAAGGTGAACCCACCTATCACAGTAACTCCTCCTAGGGAACCTTTGGTCCCTTTCTCTTCAGGGGATCTGTCTGACAATGCGTGTCAGCCAGCAGCCCTGGTTCAGTCCCTTAATCAGAGCCGTAACTCAGGCTTTCAAGCCTGTCCTGTCTGATCGCTCATCAGAGCGACCTATAGCTCTAGACCTAAGGCACGGAACCATGGCTTCCTCTACCCCTTTGAAGAGGAAAAGACGAGTTTCTGACGTGGTCACTTCCCCGAGGGCAAAGCTGACTCCATGCAGACCATCGAGGCAAGTTCCTCCTGTTTCTCTGAGAGATTCTCCATCCCTGTCGGACGAAGATCTCCCGTCACCTAGGGAACCACGCGAAGAGAGACTCTCCCCCATCACACCAATGGAGGAAATCTCTCTTCTCGCTGAGAGTTCTCCGCAATCTGAGAGCAGAAGGGACATGCCACACAGATCATCGATGTTGGAGTCTTACCTCCTTCCCCAGAAGGAATCCAAAGACTCCAAAACTCTGCCGAAGTCCTCCACTAAGGCTAGAATGGAGCCAGCCAGCCACTCAGGGAATGTCCGTGACTCACCCCAAGAAGAGCCTTTGGGGACAGAAGGAGACTTCGCTGCAAGTCCTACAGCAGGAGGAGACCAGCAGGAGTCAAAACATGCAGTTTTCCGACCCAGAGATCCCCCCTCGAGAGGGCAAAGACACGGTCCTAGACCGCGTCGTTGGTACCTGTACTCAGAAACCCTCAAAGACCAGTGCGGCCCTGCCCTGGTCTCAAGGGGTGAAGAGTACCAGGGACAAGATCTATCAGCAGCTCCCTGAGTTTAGCTCCTCTAACCGTGCCGGTACCACGAACAAGCTCCTCCCACCTCCTCGCGTACAGCAGAGGAGGTACTTCGAGATCCTGGAGGAGCCCAGTTCAGCTCTTCCTCTTCATCACTCTCTGGAAGAGCTAACCAGGGGAATCCCTATTGAGAGGCTCTCCAACTGGCAGGTCTCGTTCTCGGCAGCCGAGATCCTTAATCAGGAGAAGGTCACAAAGTATGCTATGCAAGCTACTTTGTGGCTGGACATCTGGTTAGGGACCTTAGATATCCTGATACGATCCGAGGATTTTTCCAAGGAACGTCCCAGGAAAGCAATGGAAACCTTCCTACTCTCAGGTACTCGCACGATCGAGTTTCTTGCCCACCAAGTCTTGCGGGTAAATACCATCTTGAAACGTCGAGATGCAGTAGCTGAGAGGTTCCACCAGAAGGTCCCTAGCGTCGAGATCAATAGGCTCAGACATTCCTCCATTGAGGGGTCCCATCTGTTTGAGCCTAAGGATGTGGAACATGCTGCTGAGAGGTGAGGAAAGTCTCATCAAGACTCCCTCCTCCATAGGGCTTTAACATCTAAGCCCTATAAACCTCCAGCACCACAGCAGTCCCGTCCAACCAAGACCACAACGACGACAAGAACAGCAGCGAAGACAACAGTGTCTAAGCCCTTTCTTATCAAAGACAGGAAAGGCAAAAAGTCCTCCAGGGGAGGAAAAAATCCTAGAGGGAGCAGCCGAGGCCGCAAACGCTAGGATAGGCAGTCCCCCTGCATTTCCACCGGTGGGGAGATACCTACAAAGTTGCGCAGACAGGTGGAAGCAACTCTGGGCCGATTCCTGGACAATCTCCGTGATCAGTCTAGGATATCGCGTCTCGTTCATAACATCTCTACCTCCCCTGACCAGGAATCCACTGTCATTGAACTGCCTTGCCATGGGATCGGCAAGGGGGCAAGCCCTTCGGGCAGAAGTCTAGACCCTGTTGAAGAAGGGCACTCTCTAAGAGGTCCACGACGGATCCACAGGCTTCTTCAGTCGACTCTTTCTTGTAAAGAAGGCGTCTGGAGGCTGGAGACCAGTCATCGACCTCTCAGCCCTGAACAAGTTTGTCAAACAAACTCCGTTAAGCATGGAGACAGCAGACACGGTCAGACTAGCAGTAAGACCGCAAGACTTCATGTGCACACTGGACCTAAAGGACGCGTACTTCCAGATCCCAGTCCATCCGTCTTCAAGGAAGTACAGTACTTAAGATTCAGCTTAGACAACAGAATATACCAGTTCAAGGTGCTGTGCTTCAGTCTTTCCACAGCACCACAAGTCTTCACCAGAGTGTTTACCCTAGTGTCATCTGGGGCACACAGGATTGGCATCCGTCTCCTCCGTTATCTGGACAACTGGCTAATCCTAGCAGATTGTGTCAACCCTTCTTCAACACCGAGACAAACTTCTGAGACTTTGCCAGGATCTGGGGATCATGGTAAATCTCGAGAAGTCCTCTCTACTTCCTACTCAGAGACTGATATACTTAGGCATGATTATATACACCATTCTCCACAAAGCCTTCCCATCAGACGACAGGATAACAAGGCTGAGAAAGGTCGCAAGACCTTTTCTCAGACGAAAAGAACTTCCAGCCCAACCGTGGTTACGTCTCCTCGGTCACCTTTCATCGCTGGCCCGTCTAGTTCCCAATGGTAGCCTCAGGATGACATCCCTCCAGTGGCGACTCAAGTCCCGGTGAAATCAAGCACACGACTCCCCGGACATCCAGATCCCCATGGGACCTGCGGAACTGACAGACCTTCAGTGGTGGGTGACAGACGAGAATCTACAAAAGGGAGTGCACCTTCTCGTCCTCCCCCCGGATTTGATGCTGTTTTCAGACGCTTCAAAAAAAGGGTGGGGGTCCCAAGTGCTGCACCACACGACCTCAGGCCTCTGGTCAGAGTCAGAAAATACCTCCACATAAATCTCCTAGAGATGAAGGCCGTCTTTCTGACCCTTCAACAGTTCCAACAGTCCCTGGCAAGCCACTCTGTGGTGGTGATGAGCAACAACACCACAGTAGTGGCCTTCATCAACAAACAAGGAGGTACTTTTTTGCAACAACTATCCCATCTAGCAGTAGAGATACTGAGATGGGCCGAAATCCACTCGATACCACTTTCGGCACGTTTCATTCTGGGCAAAAGGAATGTGCTCGCCAACAACCTGAGCAGAGCATCTCAGCGAGTACCGAGTGGTCTTTGGATCATCTATTAGCCAACAAAGTCCTTACTATGTGGGGTTCTCTGACTGTGGACCTCTTCGCAACGGCCCTGAATTTCAGGCTACCGCTGTACTGTTCCCCAGTCCCAGACCCCAAGGATCTCTGGCAAGATGCTTTCCAACAACGGTGGGACAACATCGACGTACACGCCTTTCCCCCGTTCTGCCTGATGAGGAGGGTACTCAACAAGACCAGAACATCGGTCAATCTTTCAATGACATTCATAGCTCCGCTATGGCATCATGCAGAATGGTTTCTGGACCTTCTGCAACTCCTAACAGAGCCTCCAAGAGAACTCCCTCCACGACACAATCTGCTTAAACAACCACATGCCAACATCTTCCACAAAGCCGTAGCTTTGCTACGACTTCACGCCTGGAGACTATCCAGCATCTCCTCTCTGAGGAGATCAGGATGTCTGGACACCTGTGAAAATCATCAGCAGCAGTCTACCAGGCAAAGTGGAAAGTCTTCTGTGATTGGTATCGTGGAAAGGGTATCTCTCCACTCGATGCCACTATTCCAGCAATAGCGGAGTTCCTCGTGTATTTGCGTGAAGAAATGCGCCTATCAGACTCGGCAGTGAAAGGCTATCGCTCAGCCTAAAGTCCCGCATTCAGACTGAAAGGAATGGACATTTCTTCATCGCTAGAACTTTCATTACTCATACGGAGTTATGAACTTACCTGCCCCCTGTCAGAAGTGATACCTCCCACATGGAACGTGGTTCGAGTTCTCAGGTCTTTTAAGAGACCTCCCTATGAACCATTACGCCAGGCAACAGATCGCCACCTGACTTGGAGGACGGTGTTCCTGCTAGCTTTGGCCTCGGCTAAGCGAGTCAGTGAACTTCATGGTCTCTCATACGACATCGCCCATTCAAGGGGATGGGGAGAGGTAACGTTCAGCTTCGTCCCTGAGTTTATTGCTAACACTCAGAACCTGGACGTAGCGTATCCTCGATTGAACTCCTTCCGGATTTCTAGTCTCCGTACTGTAACAGATGACCCAGACCATCTCTTACTAAGCCCAGTAAGGAGTTTGAGGCTGTACCTCAAGAGAACAGCCGCAGCCCGTCCTCGTGTGACTGCACTATTCGTCAGCACAGGAAGGACCAAGAGGAGGGTCACCAAGAACACCATCTCAGCGTGGATTCGCAGGGTCATTGACCATGCACTGAATCCAGACCCTCCTCCGTCACGTCGCCCCAGAGCTCATGATGTCAGGGGCATAGCTACGTCCCTGGCCTTCAAAAGAAACTACTCAGTGACGTAGGTTCTTCAAGCTGGGGTGTGGAAACGTCAGAACACGTTCACATCCCACCACCTGCAAGACGTGACTCACAGGAGACTCGATACGTTTTCTATCGGTCCTGTGGTGGCTGCACAACAGCTGGTTTAAAACCTCAAGCTCCTTATTGGACAAGTGGCAGAGGGTTGAGGGCATTGTTACTCGGTTTTAGTCTGCATGAATGAAAAGGTTTGACTGGCCCTTATTCTTTTCTTCATTCTCCCCTCTCTTGGGGAAAGCAGCATCCTGGGTTCTCTGCATAGCTGACCTCAAACCACTGCAGGTAAACCATGCTCCCTTGTGTACCTAGTATTAAGATTAATACTGTTGCATCCCCATACCCTGACGAAGTGGTATTGGGAAAGTCCTAGTGCACAGTTTTTCCATCTATAGAACTCGGAATAACTTTACCAGGACGAATCACATTTCTACATACCTTCACACACAGCTTGCATAGGCTACGCAAGGTTTTAGCGAGGCACAGGGACTTCTTATTCCTTGAGTGCTAACACACTCAGATAAGGAGCCCCCGGGTAAAGCGACAAAGCCAGATTGACTGAGACGTCCACCCTTCCTAATGGGTGAGTCACCCCTATCAAATAGCGTGGTTTGTATTCCAGTTACGGAACAAATGACAAATTCGTAGATAATTTATAATTTTCCTAACTATACAAACCTTAGCTATTTAACCAAACTTGCCCACCAGCCCTATCCCCCTTGAAGTCCTACCTCCAAGCAAAGTGAGCTCAATCACTGGTGTGTGAGGGGGAGCAGTAGCAAGCTACCCTCCCTACCCCCCGCTAACTAGCGGTGAGGGTTGTTAACCCTCGTTAAAAATTAATGGCTCGTCATTTCAGCTACGCCGAAAGTAATGCCCCTATTAAATAGCTCAGGTTTGTATAGTTAAGAAAAATACAAATTACCTACAAATTTGTCATTTCTGACCTTCATGAAGTGCTGTTGTAAGTCCACAGACTTGAACCCTGGAAACTCAATCGAAACCTCCTCTCCACCGTACAATCTATGCCAACCGATACAATCTGTGCCAGCCGCACTCCTGTAATTCTAGGGTGCAGTTAATTCCAATATCCATGCCTTTATCATGAGGCTCAATACTACACAGTATTCTAGAAGTCTTATTACAGCTATGTCCAAGTTGTGGAATGATCTTCCTGATCAGGTAGTTGAATCGCTAGAACTTCAAAAGTTCAAACTCGCAACAAATGCTTTTATATTGAACAGGTTGACATAAGTCTTTTTATAGTTTCTATATGGAAGATCTGTTTTAATGTTGTTACTGTTCTTAAATTATTTTCATTGTTCAATACTATTCATATACTGTAGTTTATTTCCTATTTCCTTTCCTCGGTGGGCTTTTTCCCTTGTTGGGGCCCTTGGGCTTATAGCTTCCTGGTTTTCCAACTAGGGATGTAGCTTAGCTAGTAATAATAATAATGTCATCCCAGGCAAGACCCCAGTTGTGATTAGCAGACTTAAGCTGGAATCACACAAGGGTTTTTTTTGCCAGCAGCAAGCCGTTGCTGCCAAAAATGGAAAACACGAGAGCTTGTTGCTCAAAATATTGTCTTCCCAACTGGATGGGAAGCAGCGAACACAAACCGCGACCATGACTTCAGATGTAAACAAACAAGATGGCTGCTGCAGATAGCAAGTGCTCTTGCTTGGCAATCTCGGGTCCAACAAGACTCAAGAGGTAATAAAAATCTGCTTTGTTCAACCTGTGATAGTTGTAGAATTCTTCAATTCACGTAATATACTGATAATACATATTACTGCAACAGTTGGAAAATTTCTTGGTCCCATGATGATGTCAGCTGATCAGCTTTCTTTACACTTTTTCTATTTGCTCCTCGAACCGCAAGATCATAGCGTAACGCTACAAAACTTTCGCTCAATATCATCGGCTGGAAGTTAGTGAAAACCTCGAGCAAGAAGTAACTAGTGTGATTCCAGCATTATGGGAGTAGTCTTCACAGATTCAGCAGAGTGCATTTCCCATAAGTATCCAATTCAAGTTCCTCAAACCTCTATTGGTAATGCCTCTTTGCTTCTGCAATAATACCATGGTCCATTACTTGAGGGATAGAAATTGTTGAGGCAAAAACCTCTTTAACGAACTCTCACCTTGCAGGATGCACAGACCCTTTGTGAAGTGGTACAAAAACTTGAATGAGATTTCAAGAAATACCAAGTTCCTCCTTTTAATAATAGATAGGTTCCTCATAATAATAGTTGTGAAACTAATCTTTAACAATACCTTTTCTGGGTCGACCTGTGACGGCCGGTGAAAAGGGTCCTTCTTTACACTTTTCTGATATAAACCTTCCAAATATACCAGAGAAAGATAAAAGCATGGAATGCAGAGGTTACTACCCTCGCGCGAGCACCTTGTGGGTGTCGTGTATAAAGCAGGGGCGCGTGAAAAACACTATTCACAGGCTGTCTTCCATTTAGCTAATTCCTCCGTCAAAAGGGATGGGCCGATACAGAGGCACCAGCTACACTACCAGAACCACACCACCGACGCCCGACGCGAGCGCCATCTGAACAACATCCTTCTGTTTTGGACTTGCTAGCTTGGTCTTAGATTTTTGTGTTCTCGGTGTTTTCACGTTTCGTGGATTAATTTCATCATGGCCGAAGCTCCAACTTCACCAATACCAATGTTAAGTACTGTACCATAGTTTGTTTTGACAGCTTTTGCAGTACCGGGCAGTTGTTCTTTTCCCAGTATTGTGTTGTTTTTTATTTCGACCGGCTTGGCCTTCCACGGTGTCGGCAGCCCATGGGCTCACAGCATAATATCCAAAGGCTTGGGTTGGAAATGGTCACAGGGATTGCCACCTCCACCAGTGACCTTCTTCCAGAGACCCACTCCCATCCTGAAAGAGTACACCACAGAGTTACTCTAGAAGAAAGCAATCAAACGGGTTCGATCACTGAAATTCCAAGGCCGCCTGTTTACAGTTCCAAAGAAAGACTCGTCGGCGTTGAGAGTGGTTCTGGACTTGTCAAAACTAAACTCTTACATTCTCTGCGACAAGTTCTGTATGTTGACTATCTCTCAGGTACGGACCTTACTTCCCCGTGGGGCCGTCACCACCTCTATCGATCTTACCGACGCCTATTATCATGTGCCAGTAGCTCAAAACTTCTCTCCTTACCTAGGCTTCCGCCTAGGCAAGAAAGCCTTTGCGTTCAAAGTCATGCCCTTCGGTCTCAGCATTGCCCCCAGGATATTCACGAAACTGGGAGACAGTGCTCGAACAACTCAGGAACCAAGGGATACAGATCATTGCCTATCTGGACGATTGGCTCATTTGGGCTCGGTCAACCCAGGAATGCAACAGAGCTACGACGAAAGTACTTCGATTTCTCGCCAACCTGGGATTCCAAGTCAATCTCCAAAAGTCCCGCCTACAACCATCAAGCCACTTCGAATGGTTAGGAATTCAGTGGGACCTTTCAAAGCACAGGCTCTCCCTTCCTCCCAAAAAGGTAAGGGAGATAGCTTCCAAAATCAGGAATTTTCTCAAACACAAACAGGTGTCCAGAAGAGCCTTAGAAAGAATCCTCGGCCTTCTCCAATTTGCTTCAGTAACAGATCTCCTATTAAAAGCCAAACTCAAAGACATCAATCGAGTTTGGAGAAAGAGAGCTACAGTACCTTTAAGAGACAAGATCTCAAAGATCCCCTCTGTCTTAGAAATGAGACTACGCCCATGGTCCGAACCAAGGAACCTCTCCAAATCGGTTCCTCTGCAATTCCCCCCTCCACAAGTGACAGTTCATACAGACGCGTCTCTGAGTGGCTGGGAGGGTTACTCCCAACATCAGATGTTTCAGGGCTCTTGGTCACCCGCCATGAAACAGTTCCATATCAATGTTCTCGAGGCCATGGTAGTGTTCTTGACCCTGAAGAGAATCTCTCCTCCGAGGTCGTCCCACATCAGAGTAGTCTCAGACAGCACAGCTGTAGTACACTGCATCAACAGAGGAGGATCCAAGTCACCCAACCTGAATCAGGTCCTGGTCACTATCTTCGCCTTGGCAGCAGACAAGAACTGGTTCCTGTCAGCAACTCACCTAGCAGGAGTCCAGAATGTGATAGCAGACTCACTATCCAGGACGAAACCACGGGAATCGATATGGTCCCTAGACATGAATTCCTTCCGGTGGATACTCAGGCTGGTTCCGGGCCTCCAGGTAGATCTATTCGCGACTCAACTGAATCACAAACTTCCCTGTTATGTGACCCCAAACCTGGACCCTCAGGCTTATGCCATGGACGCATTAACCCTGGATTGGAACCATTGGAAGAAGATTTACCTATTCCCTCCAGTGAATCTTCTAATGAAAGTTTTACACAAACTACGCTCCTTCCAAGGGGCAGTGGCCTTAGTAGCACCTCACTGGCCACAAAGCAGTTGGTTTCCTCTCCTCCTCGAGCTGAAACTCCGTCCCTTCCGGATCCCATTCCCCAAGCTGACCCAAGTAGTCCAAACTGGGACTGTGTCAGATTCCTCAAGGATAGCCAAAACCCTAACTTTGTGGACTTCATGAAGTTTGCAGCTCGTAGAGATGCGAACATCGACCCGGAACATGTCCTCTTTATAGAATCAGACAAAAGGGACTCGACAATTCGTCAATATGATTCGGCCGTTAAGAAACTAGCAGATTTCTTAAAGAATTCAGACCATACAGTAGGGTCCCGAATTATGCGAGAATTTGGTCGATTAATGACCTCGTGTAAATGGAAAATCGCGAATTTCGAAACACACAACTAACAGAAATAATTCCATTGTGGCCATGGCAACCAGCAATTTGCCTATTCAAATGTGTTTACTACCCATTTCCAATACTTTCTTTGTACTATACTGTATTTCTTTATAATATCAAATTGTTTTTGTAAATAAATAAAACATTTAATATACTTTAAAGTTCTAATAACTTGAAAAATGGTTAAAATTATAACCAGGATAGGTGTAAACACCATATATTTCCCGTTACAACACAACCCAAAATACAGACAAATTTTAATGTTTGTCATATCTATTGTATAATACAACTGGTGAATAGCAAAACCATCACTCTATAGACTAGCTTGTTGTATGATTGAAAATCCAGAATTATCAAAATAAAGGCGATTTTATATCATGCGTTTCCTAAACACGCTAAAAAGCAGAATAGAAAACGACAACCAATGTTTTGTTTACGTTTAACTCTGATCACAACGAAGAAACAGACGCATTTATACATCTGTGTTTTTGAATTGACAGCAATTTTACCAAGTATAGATTATATGTTGAATTTGTTATTACCAATGTTCTAATTATTTTTTATTAGAACTTTCAAATAAATTAAATGAATGCCATTTATGAAATTTTTTTCTTTATGATGCCGCCTGAAACGGAAACCTTCCATTTGTTTACGCTCCATCTTCGATCATAATAAACAAACGAATGCATTAAACACATATGATCTAAGTCATAACTAATGATATTACAAACATTTAGTAAACATTATGTTATTACAAATATTTTACTTACCGTATCCATATAAATTCCTAAATTCGTAGCAAAGCTGGAAATTTTTTTTCCTTATGCGTTTAATCCACAATAGCAAACTGCCGCTAATGACAGAGTGATAACTTACGATAATTCTAAACTGTTACGAAAGATAATTGTCCTTTCCATATCCAAAATACTTTTCCTAACTTCAGTTATAAGTCAACTTATACCCACCTCAATTATGGATCCATATGCAAAAAAGGTAAAAGAAGAAAGTACTAGGCCTATTTTTAAAGTCACCGAACAATTAGGTTACCGCTATAACGTTCGATGAGAGAGAGAGAGAGAGAGAGAGAGAGAGAGAGAGAGGGATGGTTTTAAAGTACTAAACAATAAATATGATAGGTTATAACACATTGGTGTTTATGTAATATTAACTGTATAGATGGTTTGAATAAGTTAAGAAATGGTGTAAACAATTCTTTGTTATTGTATTCGCGCGGAAGCTAGACATCAGCTGATGTGATCACAGCCAAAAGTAAAACAAAAATAAGTTAGCAATACTCGATTTTTAAAACACACCCGAAATTTTACAACATAAGTACATGTTTTATTATAGCGCAATTGACATTTAAAGAGTAAAAATTTTCTGGAATAGAATGGTGTTTCCTAAAAAATAGTGGTTTGCTGACGAAATCGGTTACCGTATTTTAAGCTATGATTGAAATGGATGTATACACGGTATAATTTTTTCGTTTTGTATTTAATTGACACTTCAAGAAAACCGATTTTGGTTTCTTCATCTATTTGTAAGTATTGTATAACGAGAGAGAGAGAGAGAGAGAGAGAGAGAGAGAGAGAGAGAGAGAGAGAGAGAGAGAGAGAGAGAGAGAGAGAGAGAGATATTATGACGCAGAAGGTTACAGACCTAGAACAGGGGAGGATGAAGGTGGGGGGAGTGATGAGATAGGCTGGGTGGACTCGCAGGGGAGACGGTAGGAGACGGGGGAAGGGGGGATTTGGTTGCCAGTGGCTAAAAATAGATTCTGAAAGACGGTAAAGGGAAAAACGAATCCCATCGAATAAACAGAATAAGGAAAGGGAATAAGATTCAGAGGAATAATAGATATAATGGAATGAAAATGACTAGATGGTGTTAGTTGTGATAAGAATAATTTAGATATTTGAAATAAGAGTGTCTGAGGAGGTATAGAAGGAATTCGTGATAAATATAGAGGAATATCAAAGGATACAGTTAGTTTGCATTAAAGGGTTTGTTATCGTTTATCGGCAGTGAATAGCCTAAACTTCGGTAACGAGTCGTCAATATTTTGTCATATTTTAAACAGTATACATTTGATTGGCAAACATTGGTTTTGAAGAGTAGACGGTAAAATAAAATCTAGAGAGAGAGAGAGAGAGAGAGAGAGAGAGAGAGAGAGAGAGAGAGAGATTTCTGCCATCAAATCTCTCTCTCTCTCTCTCTCTCTCTCTCTCTCTCTCTAGATTTTATTTTACCGTCTACTCTACAAAACCAATGTTTGCAAATCAAATGTATAGCCTACTGTTTAAAATATGACAAAATATTGACGACTCGTTACCGAAGTTTAGGCTATTCACTGCCGATAAACGAACCCAGTCTACTCGTGAAAACCTTGAACGCCCAGAGGGAAAAATAAGGCTTTTAAATATACTGTACTAAACAAAAATAATGCTTTAATATACCATCATTAACACTACCATTACAATTATCGTAAGGTTGGAGAAAGATAAAGATTGCCGAGAACATAACCACATTTCTGTTTACATTTTGTCAGCTGGACTCGCACAGTTAACAGTTGATTTCATTGTTGTGGAATTTTATCCTTAAATAGGCTATTCATCATGAAATTATGTTAATGAAATGTAATGTTAATATTGTTTTGTAACATTTATTATAAATCACCGTATTTAGGGCTACCAATATACTTAAAAAACGGATTTTGAGCGAAGCGAAAAATCTATTTTTGGGTGAGATAGCCATGGCGTCCTGATGGAAGGTTCCTGTTTGGTAGCTTCCTTGGGTATAAGACTACTAAGATATTCCCAGAGAATTTAACCACAGGTTATCACAGAATTCTAACTTCTGGAGCGAGTATCTCAAAGGTTTCCCTTTAAGACATCGTAATACAACAGGGGACACGCATGTCTGAACGTGCCACATAGCTATCTTCACCCCGAACAGAGTTAATGCTTCGGTGTGTAAGGGCTGAGAATAGCTGGGAGCCGTTCCACAGCTAATCTCACTCGTGGCTACTACTGATACTCGAGACGTAAACAAACGGACGCCATTGCTCTGATGACGTCACGCCCGTCTTCATCCTGAAGCCAGTTGCTGCCCATCACCATGATACAATTGTGTAGGGTGGGAACAAAACTGGACAAAGTAGTAGGGAGGGTCCATCAGGACGCCATGGCTATCTCACCCAAAAATAGATTTTTCGCTTCGCTCAAAATCCGTTTTTTGGGCTCAAGCCATGGCGTCCTGATGGAAGAGTACCAGAGAATCAATGTATCGTGGTAGATTTTTCCCCCAGTGTTAAGTGCCTGGGCATTGACAAAACAGCAAAGTAATCTTAGGTAAAGAACCATAGGAACGAAGTATCCTGCCCCCCATTGGTAGGAAGTTCCCATGGGCTATGCCGACGTCAAAGTGGTATTGAAGGGCTATTCATCCTGACAGAAGAACTTGAAGAACTCAGAGATGAAGCAGAATGTTTGATATTTGTATAGGAACATTCTAAATTAGACCAGTGGTGGTTGGGCACTGTGTATAGAGTTCATCTCTTGATTATCAGAAGTAAGTATTCGTGTAGGAACCTTACTGAGACAGGGTGAATATAATTTAGGATTAGACATCTTAAATTCTTCATGACCATAAGAAAGGAGGAATAAATAAAACTATGACAGTATGTATTTCATAGTAGGTAGGAGCTGAAAGAGACGCATAAGTAATAAAATAGAAATTTTATTTCACAATGCAGAAATTAAATAATTTACAGCAAAAGTAAAGTTCATTTACAGTAATAATAATGTACATAGAAATAAAGGCTTGCTCTTGAATCTGAAAAGGAATTTCAGGATTAGTAGGTACTCGTTCTCGAGGAACGCAAGTCTTTAAACAACACATCATGCTCAAGGCATGCGGCACTTGTGTTACACTATGACATTTCACCTGGGATAAGAACAGTTATAAAAGCACTAAGTGTTTTTAGACATCATTATGAATCGCTCGAGGGTCAACATAGGCACCCGAAGAGTTAGAGTCCCAAGTAACTCACTGTTCTACGCAGAGTTAGGTGCAGGTTTCATAACACTACCTGCGGCTACCACAAAATGTTTGACTTCGTGCACTTGTTTCGCATAATGTTTAAAGAAAACTCGCGAGGACTTCCAGCCCGTAAAGTTTTTAAGGCTTTCAAAGTCCATGCTCTGAAAGAAGTTCAGAGAAGAAGCCACTTTTCTAGGATCATGACCAGCGGGTGTACTGTTCGGATCCGCTCTGCGAATGAAGTAGGTGATTTTCGCTCTTAATTGTTTCAGTGACAGGTCGCTGCCCGATGTTTCTCCTTTGAAGAGCTGGCCTCCACCAAAGTTCGAAGTTCTGCGAAGATAGACCTTGAGACTCTCTACTGGACATAGAGAGACATCCTCCTTCAGGGGGCATATTCTCCAAGGGCCCCATCTTTTGGTGGGTAATTCGTTTTTAGCGAGAAACGTCGGATCAGGGGAGAGGGTCACTTCTCCTGAATCGGCAAACAGGATGTGTCCCTCTTCTCTTGATAATGCCACTATTTCACTGACTCGAGCTCCCGAAGCGAGAGCAAATAAAAATATAACTTTCTGAGTCAGATCCTTGAGGGGGCATGAATCGTTGTCCAAGTTGGAGGCGAAATGGAGTACCTTGTCTAGTGACCAGGAGATCGGTTTCGGAGGGGGTGCTGGGCGTAGGCGAGCACATGCTTTTGGTAATTTGTTAAAGATGTCGTTGGACAAATCAATTTGGAAAGCATAAAGAATTGGTCTAGTCAAGGCCGATTTGCAGGTTGAAATCGTATTGGCTGCTAATCCTTGTCCATGAAGGTGAATGAAGAAGGACATACAGAAATCAATGGTGATTTCTTTAGGATTTTTTGCCTTGACAAAGGAGACCCATTTCCTCCAGGATGATTCATATTGCCGTCTCGTGGATTCGGTCTTGTATTCCTCTAGGAAGTCTAGACTTTTCTTCGAGATCCCAAACCTCTTCTTTGCGGCAAGGGAGAGAAAATCATGAGATGAAGGTCCTTGATTTTCGATGATGAAGCGAAGACAGTCGACTTCTGTACTTGTTGAGAGAGAACTGGGCCCGGGAGAGGGATCAGCTTGGGCTGCAGCTCCAGGACCAGGGGGTACCAGTTGCTCCGGGGCCACTTGGGAGCCACTAGGGCCGCTGTCCCTTTGAAGGTTCTCAGTTTGGAGAGGACTTTCAACAGAAGGTTGGTGGGAGGGAACAGGTATATCTTTGACCATCTGTTCCAGTCCAGTGACATGGCGTCCACCGCTTCTGCTTTGGGGTCCTCGTACGGGGCTACGTACAGAGGAAGTTGATTGTTGTCGCTCGTTGCAAAGAGATCTATCTGAAGTTCTGGGACTTGATGAGAGATGAAGGAGAACGATCTTGCGTCTAGAGACCATTCCGACTCTATCGGGTTTGTCCGAGATAGAGCATCCGCTGTCACATTGCGGAATCCTTGTAGGTGAACTGCAGACAGGTGCCACTTCTTCTTCTCCGCCAGACGGAAGATTGGGAGAAGCACCTGATTTATCTGGGGCGATCTTGAGCCTTGGCGATTGAGACAACGAACTACCACCGAGTTGTCTAGGGTTAGACGGATGTGGATCGAGGGCGGCAGGGATAACTTCTTCAGAGTTAGAAGGACCGCCATGGCCTCCAAGATGTTTATGTGGAACGTCTTGAATAGTGGAGACCAGGTCCCTTGAGCCTGTTTCAGGTGGGAGTGACCTCCCCAGCCTTCCAGTGAGGCATCCGTGTGGATGTTGAGTGATGGAGGAGGGTATTGGAGAGGGATGGACCTTTTCAGGGCCTTTGCTTCCGACCACGGCTTTAGGAGGCGTCGAAGTCTGTTTGGAAGCCGTCTCTTGAGGTCTCTTCGAGCGATGGATGCCGAGCGTCTCCAGACTCCCGCGGCATCCTTTAGCTGTGCACGAAGCACTGGGTTTGTCACTGAGGCGAATTGTAGAGAGCCTAGAACTCGTTCCTGCTGTCGTCTTGAAATGCGTTTGGATTTCAGTAGTCGCTTGACAGACCCTGCTATTTCCTTCCTTTTCTTCTGGGGGATGGAAAGGCGGTGTGACTGAAGATTCCAGTGGATTCCCAACCACTGAAACTTCTGAGCTGGAGAGAGGCGAGATTTCTTCTCGTTGATCTTGAATCCCAGGTGTTCTAGGTACTGGGTAACTTCGTTGCAAGACTTTGCACACTCTTCGGGCGATGGAGCCCAGACTAGCCAGTCGTCGAGGTAGGCCATCACCTGGACGTTTCTTAGGCGGAGCTGTTGTACTATGGCATCCGCCAGTTTTGTGAAGATCCGAGGGGCCACATTGAGGCCGAATGGCATGGCCCGGAAGGCGTAGCTTTTCCTTTGGAGTCGAAATCCTAGGTAGGAGGAAGCGTGATGGTTCATTGGAATGTGCCAATAGGCATCCGCCAGGTCTATAGAGACCGTGTAGGAACCTTGAGGCAGAAGGGTCCTTATTTGTTGAAGCGTCAGCATCTTGAATTTGTTGTTCTCTATGAACTTGTTGAGGGGGGATAAGTCCAGAATGACTCTGAGTTTGTCTGAGTCCTTCTTGGGAACGCAAAACAGTCTCCCTTGGAACCTGGTGGACTTTACCTTCCTTATCACCTTCTTGTCCAAGAGGTCTAGAACATATTCTTCCAGAAGGGGGGTCGATTGCTGGAAGAACCGCTGGAAGATTGGGGGTGGTTGCGTCCAACTCCAGCCTAGACCGTTCTTGATGATGCTGTGTGCCCAGGGATCGAAGGTCCAACGATCCTGGAATTGGCGGAGTCTTCCTCCCACCGGAAGCACTTCATTGCTTCTGGTGTCCCGAGGACTTGTTGCCTCGGCCGCTAGCTCCCTTTCCTCCTCTACCTCTGGAGGGACGACGAGATGCGTCTCTGCTTGCACCCCTGAACGAGCCTCTACCTTTGGCATGAAAGGTAGTGGATGGTTGCTCAAAGGCAGGGGTGAAGACCGGTGACTGTGACAACACCGGTTGGGGGACCAATTGAAAGGTCTGTTGTGGTTGGGCAACCACTTGGGAGGTAGCGGGTCCCGGAAACTGACGTCGTTGCTGACGTTGCTGGGGTTTTGGTTTTTGAGGTTTTCTCTTAGGCTGAGGTCCTTCGTCCTGAGAGGGTTTCCTTTTTCTGGACATGCCCCACTTGTGGAGAAGGTTCCTATTCTCCGTGGCGGCTCTGTCAGTTATTTCCTTGACCAGGTCAGAAGGAAACAGGTGCTTTCCCCAGATGTTGGAGGAAATCAGCCTCCGGGGTTCGTGTTTCACGGTGGCACCGGCAAACACGAATTCACGACAGGCTCTGCGAGCCTTTATGAAGTGGTACAAGTCCTTCATTACTGTCAGTAAGTGGGATTTGGCTAGTACCATGTAGTGATCTGGTACTCTTGTGTCACAGGCCATCACATCCAGTTGGACTTGATGAGAAAGAGATGCCGCAAGCCTCTCCTTCGTGTCTTGTTCCCGGCGAAGGAGGTGATCGTTGAGCTTAGGGAGGTCTTCATTAAACTGACGTCCGGCGACGTCAGGATCGAGCCTTCCCACGACGAAAGTATGCTGAACATCTTTCCAGTGTCGAGCGTCAGGGGGGGTCACGATGGAGAAGGGTCTGCACTCCTCCAGTGCAGGGCAGGGTTTCCCTTCTTCCGCCGCTTTAAGGCATGCAGCTAAGGCCTTTTCCAAGAAAGGAAGAACCGCAGTGTCAGGTGCAACGTACGTAGGATGCTTCTTGCTCAAAGCCGGAAGCTTAGAGCAGGTAAAGCCCCTACTCTTAAATGCAGAGGCTAGCATAGCCTGGGCCTTTGCGAGATCGAACACTATCTCTTCTTTAGGTTCGGTCTCTTCCTTCGAGGCAGGTTCGGAACGAAGCCGGACGTAACAGTCCGGGTAGGCCTCGAAGCTTGGGAAGAACTCCACATCTTCCAACGGGACCGTGCCGATCTTGTCACTAACAAAGATCCTGCCGGTCGCAATAACCATATGCTCTGCATACCTCCACGGGTTGGCATGAGAGCAAGCTGGGAGATCCTTGACCGAAATCTTCTTCGGTTCTCTGGATCCAATCATCGACCTGATGGACTCCTGGTTCTCCTTCAGCCTGTCGTCCATGACGGCTCTAATCAGCTGGATCAGTTCTTGGGTAGAAGAGGAAGGATCCGGAGTTGAGGAGGTAGACGGAACAGACATTTCCGTCGGTGTAGGAGTAGGAGGAGGGATGGACGAGGGAGCAGCTCCAAGCTCCGACTCGGTGTACTCCACCTTGTCTTCGTCCTCTTCGGCTCCTTGAGCCATAAGCGTCTTCTCCGTGTCTTCCGAGACGTCTGAGATCTGTTCATCATCCTCGGAATCTAAGCGACACTCGTGCATGGACTGAGCCATGACCACATCAGGTTCCACCGTAATTTGGACAGTGGGGATCGTATCTTTTGGTACCACTGAGTCAGAGGAGGCCTTAGGGAACAACAGGGACCTCAGTTCTTCGGTGGCCAGGTACGGTCCAGTAGCATTTTTCTGAAAGCCACGCACCCACTTGCGCAGCTTTTCACGAGAAATGTCTCTAACCTCCGCTGAGGGAGGGTTATGGAAGGCCTCAACTAGGTGGGCCTGGCAGACCGTACAATCCAGTGGATTCCAAAACTTCAAGTCCCCTTTCTTGTCTGCACAAGGGGCGTGAGTCCTGCAAGCCGTATGCCCGTAAAACTGCGGGCGTTTCACAGCGCAGAAGGCGAAGTCACACTTCATCTGCTCCTCCTGTGGAAGAAAGAGAAAATGAGTATGGGGGAGTCATAAGAATGGCTCTTAAACTAAGTTAATATTAATCATTAATTTTAACTTAAAGAAGGTGTGATGCATAGAGAATGAAAACAGTAAAGGAGAACATGCTCCATGCATCCCGCCCGGCTGGTTACCACAGGCTTGGTCCTTGGATAATCCAAATGACCGAGATCATTGGATATAGTTTCCTAGAATTCCTAGTATTTTGGAACTCCATGGAAAACCAAGGACAAGATTGGGATCGAATTCATTCGGTTCCCAGTTAAGAGCCAGAAGGCCTCATTAAGGGGTAACTGCTTCTGGCAACCAGCCGCGCTAAGATGCACATAGCCTGCTGGAAATAGAAGAATGCAAAGAGACAGCATGATCACTAATAGAGCAGTACTAGGTACTGATCTTAATAGCGGAAGCAGCTTATCTGTTTGCGATATAGGGCTATCCTAGTCTTATGATAGCTACAGTAAGGGGGTGCAAGTATTCTTGACGCCTCCGGGGCATCCGGCAAGCCGCCGGCATGCCGGAGCTCGCTCCAGCATAGATTCTGGCATTAGAACAGACGATTTTCAAAAGTCAGTTAGATACCAGGATGGCGGCCGCCGGCACAACGGCGGCACGCCGGCAGGAAGCGGCGGCTCCGGCAGTCGGAGGATGCCAGGTTGGTGACTGGGATAAGGATGGTAAAGGCAGTATCGGGTTGCCGGCAGTATATGCCGGCACTCCGGTGATCGACCGGCAAGCGGACGATTAGATAGGAGTAGGAGAGCCGCCGGTGGTAGCCGGCGGCAGCCGGCAGTCCCTCGGTACACGGGGGGCTGGCGGCAAGGGTAGGGAAGTCACCAAGTAGGAGGCAGGTATTGCCGACAGTAGAGGCGGCAAGAGACCGGCACCCAGATAGAAAGAGAGACAGGGGGAGGGGGGAAGGGATGCAGGAAGTACCGTCAGGGTTCCAGACATCCCTCCCCCTCCCTGAGGGGGTGTACCCATGATAGAGGCAGGCTCTAACATCCATGAGCAGGGGTCACTAGGGACCGGGAGCTAGGTAGCCCAAGGGAGGGCTAGGGAACACCCAAGAGGGGGGGGGGGAGACTCCCATATGCAGAACTATACTAGTAACTAACCTTATAGGACACTATGAGGGTATATGTACCAGAGTGGACTGCACAAGGAAGCTCGGGTAGCCCTAATCTTCCACCCTAAGGAGGAGTTGTAGGACAGGGGACAGATGAGTATAAACTAACCTAAGCATAGGCTAGGCTATACAAGAGATAGGTGGGGAGGGAGAAGAGAGAAGTCTTCCCAGGAAGGGTTTCTGTACCAGAGCGGCCACTAAGGGAAGGGAGGACACTCCCTAACCTAAGATCAGGCTGATCGGCTAAAACGGTGCAAGAGTACCGTTTCAGCATGGAACAGAGAAACCTTCCTAACCCGACCTAGAACAGGGCTAAAAGTCCTGAACTAGGCAAGGAAGAAGACATATCGCTATCGCAGGAAAGTCATAGACTATCCTAGCCATAGAGGTAGGCTAGCCTAACCTCACTCTCAGACGCAGCCCTAAAGGGGGTTCATTCCTTTAGGGAGGACAGAGAGGCAATATATACTCTATTAGACAATTAATCCCTTTACTCAGAAAAGGGATCAAGGCTAAATAGAGGGAATGCCAAGGCAGGGGATGAAGGAAGCATATAGGGGTCCTAATATTAGGTTAGGCTAGAAAGAATCACTGACTAGCCTATCCCCTATATGGTCCCTGAAGGCGAAAACATTTGCATCACTGTCAAAAGTATTGTAAAATAATAATGCCACTATCTTCATAACTTAGTCTAGGATCACTAATAAATCATGCATGAACACTTGTATGTAGGCTCCTGGCCTGGGGGCTATAGTAGCCGACTGGTATGAGGTCAATCGATGACCGATAAAAAGCGTCTAAACACGATATAAAAGTTCCTAGCTATGAAGACTAAATAAACTAATGTATTCGATTAGTATATAATGCCGGAAGCGTTGTTGTGGCTAACTAAATAAGACATGCAAAACAACAACGACGCCATAAAATGGCGGGTCCGGTAGAGGCACAGCTCTGCCACAAAACATCAATTATTTCGCAAAATAATATTTACTTTACGGCCAGAGCTTAATTAAACAATACTGGAACCTTGTACTCAACTTTCCAGAAGAAGGCGAGGCTGAAGGTAACGACATAGCGAAGATGCAAAGCGATAAAGATAACACAAGGGAAAATCCGTCTAAGTAGGGCAGCTACTAAACAAAGGATGAAGACGGGCGTGACGTCATCAGAGCAATGGCGTCCGTTTGTTTACGTCTCGAGTATCAGTAGTAGCCACGAGTGAGATTAGCTGTGGAACGGCTCCCAGCTATTCTCAGCCCTTACACACCGAAGCATTAACTCTGTTCGGGGTGAAGATAGCTATGTGGCACGTTCAGACATGCGTGTCCCCTGTTGTATTACGATGTCTTAAAGGGAAACCTTTGAGATACTCGCTCCAGAAGTTAGAATTCTGTGATAACCTGTGGTTAAATTCTCTGGGAATATCTTAGTAGTCTTATACCCAAGGAAGCTACCAAACAGGAACCTTCCATCAGGACGCCATGGCTTGAGCCCAAAAAGACTATAGATTTGATACATTTTGTAGTGCTTGACTCGCGAACTTTGAACAGCCTCGTGGATACAGAAAATTTATTTTCGAAAAATAGCGATCGTGGAAAAGGGGAATCGTGTAATTCGAACACGCTTAATTCGGGACCCTACTGTACTTTTATGACTCCTAATTCAGCCATCTCCTTCTTTAGGTTCATATTTGACAAAGGCCTAGCAGCTAGCACTATAACCACCATCAAGTCAGCTTTGAAGAAGGTCTTCCTTGTTGGGTTTAACATTAACCTAGCAGATTCCTATTTCTCATCTATTCCAAAAGCATGTGCTAGGCTTCGACCTTCGGTTCATCCACAAAAGGTCTCTTGGTCTCTGAACGATGTCCTCAAACTTGCGTCAGACACGGACAATGAATCCTGCTCCTATATCACTCTTCTTAGGGAGACTTTATTTCTAACGGCTTTGGCCTCGGGTGCTAGAATCTCAGAACTAGCAGCTCTCTCACGAAACTCAGAAAACATAGATTTCCTCCCTTTAGGTGAAGTACTTCTTTCTCCAGACAGAGCTTTCCTAGCTAAAAATGAGGACCCACAAAATAGGTGGTCCCCTTGGAAGATTATTCCTCTTCTCCAAGATACTTCTCTGTGTCCAGTCACTACTCTCAGGGCCTTTTTAGCTAGAAATGCCACCCACTCGTCTGGCTCCTTGTTTATCAGGGAACAAGGAGGTACTATTTCCATTCAAGGCATTAGGCAACAAATCCTATACTTCATTAAACAAGCTAATCCGGAATCATTTCCCCATGCTCATGATATCCGGTCAGTAGCTACCTCCATCAATTATTTCCAAAATATGGATTTTGATGACCTTAAAAAGTACACGGGTTGGAAATCTCCTAAGGTTTTCAAACCCCACTATCTAAAGAACTTACAGGCCCTTAAATACCCAACGGTTGCAGCTGGGAGCCTCATCTCTCCCCATTAATCTCTTGTTCTTCCTTTCATCCATCTCTCCTCTTCTCCCTCCTACCTGCCACTCGCACCACGTCGCCGCTCTCTTTGGTGGTTCGTTAGCCCTAAGTTTATTACATGTTTAGTTCTTATGGTTATTAACTGTTATTGTGTTTACCGTAACTTTAGTGTTGGGTTATTCTTAGCCATGTCAGTTTTGTTGCATATTGTGCTCTGATACTCAGATGCTTCCTTGTTATCATGTTTATTTAGCCTTACGTTCACTATATCCTTTGGCTAGTTTGTAATTTATGCTTACTTACCTTAATATAATATATTATTTTCCTTACATGGTGTTTATCTCTCTCCTCATTAGGTTACTATTTATTATTGGGCTTGGAAGGCATTCTCTGGTACATTTTCACCGGCCGTCACAGGTCGACCCAGAAAAGGGATTTTGACGAAGGAAAAATCTATTTCTGGGGAGAGACCTGTGACGCCCGGTGAAACCCTTCCCTGTTATATTGTATGATCCCACCCTTTCCTTTCCAAGCCATCATGTTCAATACAGAAGGATGTTTTTCAGATGGCGCTCGCGTCGGGCGTCGGTGGTGTGGCTCGGGTAGCGTAGCTGGTGCCTCTGTATCGGCCCATCCCTTTTGACGGAGGAATTAGCTAAATGGAAGACAGCCTGTGAATAGTGGTTTTCACGCGGCCCTGCTTTACACACGACACCCACAAGGTGCTCGCGCGAGGGTAGTAACCTCTGCATTCCATGCTTTTATCTTTCTCTGGTATATTTGGAAGGTTTATATCAGAAAAGTGTAAAGAAGGACCCTTTTCACCGGGCGTCACAGGTCTCTCCCCAGAAATAGATTTTTCCTTCGTCAAAATTCCTTTATTGGTTGTGAACTAAGCCTTTGAAGAATGGTACCAAAATACAGGAAGGTTATGCATAATCCCACAAAGAGACAGTGGCAGCTTCAGTGTGTAGCTCTATAGTGAGTTTCAGCTTGCAGGCGCCTGAAACATTTGTACAACATATAACTGAATGGCATCCCATCTCCAGCACCGGTCCATAGAACCAAAATTTCATAAATCCAAATTCCTCAAATTTGAGTCCTTGGTAAAACAGCAGATAGTTGTTATATACCTGTAATAAAATTTCATTTAAAACAACTGTCCCAATATAAGCTTGTTAATTTACTAAAGAAATAAGAGCAACTTTAATGTCTACAACTGTTTTTATACATTAGTAAAATATACATCATAAAAAATACTTTTACAATGGAACTATTTATTTTGCATCATTCACATTCAAATCAAAATGTCTTTTATGATCTATGGTTACATCATAAGCTGAAGGAAGAATTAAAATAGACTAGCACAAATATATGACAAAATATTCCATAAATAATAGAATCGCCATTAAATCTAATAAAAATTTTCTTCAAAAATATGTATTTAATATTTAAATATCTCAAATAAAAGGATAACTGCTTTTGCCGGCCGGAATGCCAATATATAGGGGTATAGGAAGAAAAACACAAAATCCTGAAAAAATTCACTGAGCTTCATATGGCAATGGAGAGTGCGTATAAGAAATATTTGGTCAAAATTCCTCTTACTTTCATAGTTACAGGGTAATTAGTAGGAGTAGCTCAATAAACAATAAACATTGTTCCCTACAAGAAAATGCAGCATTTCTTCTGATATCGTAAATTTTTATAATTATTATATTTCAATGTAAAAGAAATTGTGAACAATAGCATCTGTATAACTTCCACGAGTCGCAGACTATTGAAAATTATACCCTTCGCCCCTCATTCCTACCACAAACCTGAGAGAGAGTACATGCCTGAGTTTGACCTCTGACATTCACTCATTTTTATGTTTGTTTTTCTCGTTTTGCTGCAAGAATTCTATTATTTCAAAGAGGAAAAGACAACTTCAACATTTTTCTATAAGGATAAAGAAAATTCGCTCTATTAAGAGTTCAGAAAAGAGAGAGAGATTGTCTGGATAGAAAAGCGACGGCCTTGCCTAACACGATCAAAAGAAGCAAGATACTGAGCAAAAGGATCTTCGTCTATGAGTAAATTATGATAAATAACTTTATTTTTGTTTATCAATATCCAAAAAGGAACATAAAATTCATAATAAGATTGATATTCTCTTTGTAAAAATACAAAGAAAAACTTTGAACGCCCTATGACATTCACTCATTTTTCGTTTGTTTTTCTCTTTTTCGACAAGAATTTCATCATTTCAAAGAGGAAAAGACAATTTCAACATCTTGCTTACATAAGGAAGAAGAAAATTTGCTCTAAGAGTTCAGAGGAGGGTAATATTGGTAGTGCTGAGAGAGAGAGAGAGAGAGAGAGAGAGAGAGAGAGAGAGAGAGAGAGAGAGAGAAAGTGTTGTGGATAGAGGAGCGGCCGCCTTGTCTCACAGGAGCCAAATGAATTAAGCAAGACATTAAGCAAAAGCATCTTCTAATTATGATTAAATTATGATAAATAACTTTGTTTTCTTTTATTAATACCCAAAAAAGAACAAAATTCATAATAATCGTGATTTATTAATATTGTCTTTGTAAAAATACAAAGAAAAACTTTGAATGCCTGTATCTCACAACTATACTTATTGACCTTCAAATTCAATAGTCTCCCTTAGTTTTATAGATATAGCATTGAAATTTGGCATATAAATTAGAAATAAATTTTAAAAAATATAATATGAAGCCCCTTTTTTTCATTTTTTTTTTCTTAATTTTTTTCCCTGATTTTTAGGGTTTATTTTTTTACCATGATGAAAACATTCATATCTGGCAAAAAAATTACTTTTAGAAAAAAAAAAAATCATATTATTGGAGGTCTATATAGGGTAGTAATCCCAGATCTTCTTAATAATTATCAAGGGATGAGATATTATTTGAAAAACACTAATTTTCAGGATAAATCACCCTGACGTTGCAAAACCGAAGGTCAGAGGCAAAACTCTTATGCTGTTTGGAGATGTCCTAAGTCACCTTATTAAGTGGTATGAATATCGAAGTCCTGTCATTAAAAATTGGCATTAGCTGACCGGCCCCCCTAAGGTAATGCAGCTATAACTGCTGTAAAATCATTTACAAAATACACCAAGATTCTAATTGTTTAAATATATTACAGGTACATAAATTCAGGCACATATTAAACATTAACTCCTATATTCAACGAAAGCTAATTTACCATTATATGATTACAAAAAATTAGGCTACTGTATCTTGAAAAGATCAAATCACAACCATTATATTGCACTGCATAGTAATAAAGTTTTCTGGACAGACTTCAACATCAACATCTCTTTAGCACAGAAATTACTCAAATCTCGGTAGCTATTTCTTCCCTTACCAATTATTATATGGCATGCACTATTATCAACAAATGACACAAATTACAACTCAAAAGTAACAATTCTTTTAAATAAAATTATTTCAATAGATATTGAAGGTCATTGCCGTTCTATCTCCGTGAGGGACAGATTGGATCACATATTCTAAATGAAAAAAATCTAAGATTACCATAACAGGTAATTTACACTCGCTTCCCAATAAAGCTCCCCTAACCACTCCTTCCTTATGGTAGTAACCTGTACTAGGAAGAAGGAAATACCTACCATAAAACTACAGTACTGCACCTCAATTCTAGATAAACTAAATAGCCTTAAATTTCTTGCTATGAACCATTATACTCATAATGGCCTACTATGAAGTATGGTAGGTACACCCTGTGACAGAAGTAGATACATCCCATGAGAAGGCTAAATCCTTCCTATATAGTTTATTTCAATTACTTAATAGTCAACTCAAATTTAGGAGATATGCCTTATCAATAAACAAAAAACTAACAGCCATATCAAATATATACCAAGGATGGAAGGGTAGAATATTCTTTAACAAACTAGGCCAGTCTGAACTCTTCCACCCACTAAAGAAAATGAACAGCTAGAACTGAGATAGCCATACAGTTACCAGAGCACCACCTTACTGAGGCAATAGCCATGCATATAGGTAAGGTATCATTGGGGACTAGATGTAGTATTCCTGGCAAGGAAATTTTAGATTTTTCTTTCAAGTCTAAGAAATCGAATCTGTCCCTTAAATGGGAACTAGATGTAGTATTCCTGGCAAGAAAATTTTGGACTTTATTTTCAAGTCTATGAGGTCAAATCTGTCCCCCCCCCTGGACTGGAAGAAGGTTCATTAAAATAATAACACATTTAAAGTGGAATTTACAATGAAGGAATATGATTATCATTCAAAAAAAGAAAAATGAAAAATAGGTAACTGTTACCTAGTATAATAACATTTAAATCTATACTTAACTCATCATTTTAGAAACAATCACTTTGCCTGTCATTAATTACAACACTATGCATAGTTAAAATTAGTTTGACATTAGAATTTTCTGGGACAGTAGAGTACATGTACATTATTAGTATATAATTTGCATAAATGCTGTACAATGAAGGTCCTCAATATACAAACATTCGGAGGTACTGTACAAACAAATCCAATTGAAAATATAAATCTCAGATATACTGTAGTATCAAAGGCTCATAATGAAATACTGTAATATAACAATATTATATATAGGTAATTCAATGCGGTAAACAAGACAACATATGCAATATAAAACGGGACTATTTGTCGACCTTTGCAGCTGAAAATTGTAGCCATGAGAGTTGGGTGAAGCCTACCTTAGGCTGTGATTTAACCTACAAACTTAATGGGTTCCAAGGAGTTGTTTGTAAGTTGAGGACTTTCTGTACTATCAAAACATGAGAAAAAGAAATTATACATGAAAAAGTATAATTAATTTACTAATTATTGAATCAAAATCTCAAGTTAGAGACGACTGGTGAAATCTAATCAAGGCCCTTTGCGTCAATAGGTGTAGATGATGATGACGACTAAGCATGACTAAGTATTGACAGCATTTTAAGATGAAAATCCTTAATTCTCATGAAGTAACCATGATTTTACTCTTCACAAAGTAAGACTGGCTCATAATACATTTTATCAATATAACTACTGGACAAGCAATGTTTTTACAAATACATATACAGTACTTTATATATTCTTTTGTGGCTTGAAATGCACAACCAAGCTTTGTACGACATTTAACTGGAACGGTTTACTGGAAGCTTTCTAAATTACAAAACACTCTACAAAGTATGTGTATATATACACACATGACCTGGTAAATGAATGTGAACTTTCTTCATAAATTTGCTACCATACGTGACAATTGTACAAAACTAACATAAAAAAACATAATTAGATGAAATTCCTTCTATACAGTGTTTAAACTTTAAACACACTTCATGATTACGGACTGTTTGCTTATAAATATGTTATTTTCATTAGTAAAATAAATTTTTGAATATACTTACCCGATAATCATGTAGCTGTCAACTCTGTTGCCGACAGAAATCTACGGTCGGGATACGCCAGCGATCGCTATACAGGTGGGGGCGAACACCACAGCGCCATCTGTGGTCAGGTACTCCAGTACTTCTTGTCAACACCACCTCAATTTTTTCCTCGGTCCACTGGTTCTCTATGGGGAGGAAGGGTGGGTCAATTAAATCATGATTATCGGGTAAGTATATTCAAAAATTTATTTTACTAATGAAAATAACATTTTTCAATATTAATCTTACCCGATAATCATGTAGCTGATTCACACCCAGGGTGGTGGGTGGAGACCAGCATACATGTTAACAAAGAAGCTAAGTATCCCGTATTTTATTTTATTAGTTATTCAAAAATAACATAAAATAAATAAGTACCTGGTAAGGAAGACGACTTGAACCATTACTCTGCCTTTATTAAGTACGTCTTTCTTACTGAGCGTAGCGGTCCTCTTAGGATGCTGAACGACTCTTAGGTGCTGAAGTATAAAGGGCTGCAACCCATACTAAAGGACCTCATCACAACCTTTAACCTCGGCGCTTCTCAAGAAAGAATTGACCACCCGCCAAATCAACAAGGATGTGGAAGGCTTCTTAGCCGACCGTACAACCCATAAAAAGTATTCAAGAGAAAGGTTAAAAAGGTTATGGGATTATGGGAATGTAGTGGCTGAGCCCCAGCCTACTACTGCATTCGTCGCTACGAATGGTCCCAGGGTGTAGCAGTTCTCGTAAAGAGACTGGACATCTTTGAGATAGAATGATGCGAACACTGACTTGCTTCTCCAATAGGTTGCATCCATAACACTGCAGAGAACGGTTCTGTTTGAGGGCCACTGAAGTAGCCACAGCTCTCACTTCATGTGTCCTTACCTTCAGCAAAGCAAGGTCTTCTTCCTTGAGATGAGAATGTGCTTCCCTAATCAGGAGCCTGAATAGGTAAGAAACTGAGTTCTTAGACCTTGGAAGAGAAGGCTTCTTGATAGCACACCATAAGGCTTCTGATTGTCCTCGTAAAGGTTATGACCTTTTTAGATAGTACCTAAGAGCTCTAACTGGGCAAAGTACTCTCTCCAGTTCGTCCCCCACCAAGTTGGACAGGCTTGGGATCTCGAACGACTTAGGCCAAGGACGTGAAGGAAGCTCGTTTTAGCAAAAAACCGAGCTGCAAGGAACATGTAGCCGTTTCAGATGTGAAAACTATGTTCCTGCTGAAGGCGTGGATCTCACTTACTCTTTTAGCTGTTGTCAAGCACACGAGGAAAAGAGTTTTTAATGTGAGGTCCTTAAAAGAGGCTGATTGGAGAGGTTCAAATCTTGATGACATAAGGAACCTTAGGACCACGTCTAGATTCCAGCCTGGAGTGGACAACCGACGTTCCTTTGAGGTCTTAAAAGACCTAAGGAGGTCCTGTAGATCTTTGTTGGTGGAAAGATCCAAGCCTCTGTGGCGGAAAACCGCTGCCAACATACTTCTGTAACCCTAAATCGTAGGAGCTGAAAGGGATCTTACGTTCCTTAGATGTAACAGGAAGTCAGCAATCTGGGTTACAGTGGTACTGGATGAGGAAACTGCATTGGCCTTGTACCAGCTTCGGAAGACTTCCCCTTTAGACTGATAGACTCTGAGAGTGGATGTCCTCCTTGCTCTGGCAATCGCTCTGGCTGCCTCCTTCGAAAAGCCCCTAGCTCTTGAGAGTCTTTCGAAAGTCTGAAGGCAGTCAGACGAAGAGCGTGGAGGTTTGGATGTACAGTGATACCTCGGTAGTCGAACGACTCTATACTCGAACAATTCGGAGTTCGACCAAAATTTTCGAGAAATTTTTGCTGCGGTGCTCGACCAAAAATTCGGTACTCGACCAGCCGAACACGTGACGACCGCATGGGCTTTGTGATGATCGCGCCATCTCGGCCACTCTCGCTTGTTCGGGAAGCATCAGTTCTCTCGAGAGCGTCACTCAGACAACGCGCGATCAGCATTCGTTGTGATTTAGTGATTTTCAGTGCTTTTAATTGCTTTTTTAGCTTTCATAATGAGTCCCAAGAAAGTAATGAGTGTTAAGGGGAAGGAGAAGAGGAAAACAGTGCGAACAACGATCGAGTTGAAGAAGGAAATTATAGCGAAATATGAGAATGGTGTACGAGTGTCCGATTTAGCGGTAGAATACGGAATGGCGAAGTCGACCATTTCTACGTTTTTAAAGCATAAAGAAATGATTAAGAAGGCGAATGTTGCAACGGGAGTTACGGCGGTAACTAAGCAAAGGCCACAAGTGATTGAGGAGATGGAAAAGTTGCTTTTAATATTTATTAAAGAAAAACAGTTGGCCGGGGAAAGTGTTAGTGAAGCGTTCATTTGTGAAAAAGCGTTGCATATCTATGAAGAATTAGTGAAGAAAAGTCCGAGTACCAGTGAAAGTGATTCATTTACATTTAAAGCGAGCAGGGGTTGGTTTGAAAAGTTTCGTAATAGAACAGGTATTCATCGTGTTACTAGGCATGGGGAGGCAGCTAGTTCGGATCAAATTGCAGCCGATAAATACGTGGGGGAATTCGATCGGTACATAAATGAACAAAATTTGATCGCACAACAAGTCTTTAATTGTGATGAGACTGGGTTATTTTGGAAGAAAATGCCAGCCAATACGTACATTACCAAGGACGAGACGAAGATGCCAGGTCACAAGCCAATGAAAGATAGGCTAACATTGTTGCTGTGTGCAAATGCAAGTGGCGATTGCAAGATCAAACCCTTGTTAGTGTACCACTCGGACAACCCCCGGGTGTTCAAACGAAATAATATTTGTAAAAGTGCACTACCAGTTATGTGGCGCTCGAACACTAAATCTTGGGTCACAAGACAATTCTTTACTGAGTGGATAAACGAAGTGTTTGCCCCCCAGGTTAAGGCTTACCTCATTGAAAAGAGCTTGCCAATGAAATGTCTTCTGGTTATGGACAATGCTCCTGCACATCCTCCAGGTCTCGAGGATGACTTGAAAGAAGAATACAGCTTTATCAAAATCAAATTCTTGCCCCCCAATACTACTCCCATACTCCAGCCCATGGACCAACAGGTCATTTCAAACTTCAAAAAACTCTATACCAAGGCCCTTTTCAGAAAGTGTTTTGAAGTGACCAGTGACACGAAGTTGACCCTAAAGGAATTCTGGAAGGAACACTTCAGCATCCTCAACTCTGTTAACATGATTGACCAAGCTTGGCGAGGTGTGACCTATAGGACATTGAACTCTGCCTGGCGTAAGCTGTGGCCATCATGTGTCACAGAGAGGGAGTTTGAAGGTTTCCAACCAGAGGCGGGTCCAAGCACTGCTACCCCTGTAATTTCTGATGACACTGATGTCGTTGAGGAAATTGTTGTCATGGGCAGGAGTTTGGGGCTTGAGGTCGACAAGGATGATATTGATGAGCTTGTAGAAAGCCATTCTACCGAGTTGACTGTGGAGGAATTGTTGCACCTGCAACAACAACAGCAGCAGGATCTGATTGTGGAGCAGGAATCTTCAGAAGAGGATGAGGTAAGGGAGGATGTTCCAAGTTCTCTCATCAATGAAATTTGTTCCAAGTGGGCAGATGTGCAGGCTTTTGCTGAAAAATACCACCCAGAAATTGCAGTAGCAAACCGGGCAGTGCATATGTTTAATGATAGTGTCATGTATCATTTTCGAAGAATACTGCAGAGGAGGAAGAAACAATTAACAATAGACCAGTTTTTCACAAAAGAAAAGAAAGCTGCTACATCAAAGCCTGTTTCTCCTCCAAAGAAGAGACAAAGAAGAGAAGAAACCCCTGAAATAGATCTGCCCACCCTTTCATTGGAGAGAGAAACAACTCCTGAAGGAGAACTACCCCGCCACATCATGGAAGGGGACTCTCCTTCCAAGCAGTAACCTCCCCCTTCCATCCTCTCCACATCCATCCCTGTATGCCATCGAACCGCTGCTCAAAGGTATGTTCACTACAGTACAGAAAATGGTTTAAAATTGTTTTATTTTAGTACAGTAAATGGTTTAAAATTGTTTTATAGGATTTTCTGACCAATTTCATACACATTTAGATAATTATTGTTGTTTAGGTACACGTTTTATTAATATTTTGGGCCTGTTCGAGTGCTTGGGAACGGAATAGAATATATACCATTATTTCTTATGGGGAAAAAAAATTCGGTACTCGAACAAATCGGAGGTCGAACACGGATCTCGAACGGATTATGGTCGAGTACCGAGGTATCACTGTACCTTCTTTACGTGAGGTAGACGTAGAAGGTCCACTCCTAGAGGAAGAGTCCTGGGAATGTCGACCAGCCATTGCAGTACCTCTATGAACCATTCTCTCGCGGGCCAGAGCGGAGCCAACCAACGTCAGCCGTGTCCCTTTGCGAGAGGCGAACTTCTGAAGTACCCTGTTGACAATCTTGAACGGCGGGAATGCATACAGGTCGAGATGGGACCAATCCAGCAGAAAAGCATCCACGTGAACTGCTGCTGGGTCTGGAATCGGAGAACAATACAACGAGAGCCTCTAGGTTATCGAGGTAGCGAACAGATCTATGGTTGGCTGACCCCACAGGGCCCAAAGTCTGCTGCAAACATTCTTGTGAAGGGTCCACTCTGTGGGGATGACCTGACCCTTCCGGCTAAGGCGATCTGCCATGACATTCATATCGCCCTGAATGAACCTCGTTACCAGCGTGAGCTTTCGATCTTTTAACCAGATGAGGAGGTCCCTTGCGATCTAGAACAACTTCCACGAATGAGTCCCTCCCTGCTTGGAGATGTAAGCCAAGGCTGTGGTGTTGTCAGAGTCCACCTCCACCACCTTGTTAAGCTGGAGGGACTTGAAGTTTATCAAGGCCAGATGAACCGCCAACAGCTCCTTGCAATAGATGTGAAGTGTCCTTAGCTCCTGATTCCATGTTCCCGAGCATTCCTGTCCGTCCAAAGTCGCACCCCAGCCCGTGTCTGATGCGTCAGAGAAGAGACGGCGGTCGGGTTTCTGAACAGCCAAAGGTAGACTTCCTTGAGAAGAAAGCTGTTCTTTCACCACGTGAGAGTAGACCTCCTCTCTTCGGAAACAGGAACTGAGATCGTCTCTAGCGTCATGTCCTTTATCCAGTGAGCCGCTAGATGATACTGAAGGGGGGGAGGTGGGGTCTCCCTAACTTGATGAACAGGGCCAGCGATGAAAGTGTCCCTGTTAGACTCATCCACTACCTGACTGAGCATCGGTTCCTTCTCAGCATGCTCTGGATGCAATCTAGGGCTTAGTATATCTTTGGGGCCGACGGAAAAGCCCGAAAAGCTCGACTCTGAAGATCCATACCCAGGTAGACAATGGTCTGGGATGGGACGAGCTGGGACTCCTCAAAATTGACCAGGAGGCCCAGTTCCTTGGTCAGATCCATAGTCCATCTGAGAATCTCCAGACAGCGACGACTTGTGGGAGCTCTTAAAAGCTAGTCGTCTGACGGAGCCGGACACAAGATCATGGTACTGCTGCACAGTCTGTGAACTGTCAACCATGGGGAAGCGAGGAAGTACAGTGACAACCCGAAGCTGTCTAGACTGTCTGGGTCGTACAGACAACTCCTTATCGGGTTGCTGAGGTTGCCGCACTGCGTCACAACAAGTCACTTCTGCTGGTTGTTGAACGTCTTCCCAGTGACACACTGACTCCGTAAACAAAAAATCCTCTAACAAGGACTAAGCTTGGACTGCATGTCTTGCAACACAGCTCAAGGTCTATGGGAGCAGGTGTGGTAACAGACGGGGTTAGCGACTGAAGTGGAACCATTACCCTCCCTGGAAGCATGCTATGCTTAAATAAAAGTCCATAGGAGGCTAAGCAGCTAAAGGCTCCTCTCCAAATGACAGAGTCCTCAAGGGAAAATCAGAAGGAGGGAGAATAGCACTTTCTCATCTACAGGAACCATATCCGAGAAAAGCTAAGTTCTCTCAGTGAGGGTGTCACTGGTGCAAAAGCAGCAGACTAGAAGGCAACGTTATGAAACTGCTTGACAGTCTAGTGAGTTGGCAACAACCAAAGATGTGTGACTGAGAAGCATGCGGTAAGGTATGCAGAGCATGCTGTATGCAGAGCATGCTGTATGTAGAGCATGCTGTAAGGTAAGCAGAGCATGTTGCATGGCGTGCGGCTTATGCTGCATGGGATGAGGCTCATGCTGCATGGGATGAGGCTCATGCTGCATGGTATGAGACTCATGCTGCATGGGATGAGGCTCAAGCTGCAAGGGATGAGGCTTATGCCGCATGCGTTGAGGAGGATGCCACATAGTATGAGGCTCCTGCCTCATGGGTTGAGGCGGTTGCCGCATAGCATGAGGCTCCTGCCTCATGGTTTGAGGAGGATGCCGCATAGCATGAGGCTCCTCATAAGCATGAGGCTGCCTCATGGGTAGAGGAGGATGTCGCATAGCATGAGGCTCCTGCCTCACGGGTTGAGGAGGATGCCGCATAGCATGAGGCTCCTGCCTCATGGTTTGAGGAGGATGCCGCATAGCATGAGGCTCCTGTGAGGTTCCTGCCTCAAGAGTTGCGTCTGCCTCAAGGGTTGAGGAGGTAGCTGCGCAGAGAGAGGCTCATGCTGTGAAGAATGCGGTTGCTGCATGCGTTGAGGCGGCTGCCTCATAGCATGAGGTTCCTCAAGAGTTGAGGTTCTTGCCTCAAGAGTGGAGGTGGCTGCCGCAAGAGTTGAGGTTGCTGCCTCAAGGATGGTGGAGGTTGCCGCAACGCAAGAGGTTGCTGCATAGCGCTGGTATCTGGCAACTCCCAATGCGGCAGCTCACGCGTGGAGGTAGGTTGAGGAACCTCAACATCATACGTCTGGCAGGGTGGACTGTGCAGAGGTGGAGTTGAGGTTGCTGCCTCGAGGATGGTGGAGGTTGTCGCACCCAAGAGGTTGCTGCCTCGAGGATGGAGGAGGTAGTCGCAACGCATGAGGCTCCTACCTCAAGGGTAGAGGAGGTTGCTGCAAAGCATAAGGCTCCTGCCTCAAGTGTTGAGGAGGTTGCCGCGTGGCAAGAGGCTCCTGCCTCAAGGAAAGTGGAGGTTGCTGCACAGAGCTGGTATCTGGCAACTCCCAATGCGGCAGCTCACGCATGGAGGTAGCTTGAGGAACCTCAACATCATACGTCTGCGTAGAGGTGGAGGAGCGCTCGCAGGAGGAGGTGTGTTAACCTTCTCTGCCTGAAACTCCTGCATCAACACCGCAAGCTGAGACTGCATTGTCAGCAGCATAGACCACTAGAGTTTAAGAAAGACAACAACAAACGGAGCTACTGTCCGTTGAAACTGAGGGTCTAAAACAGCTGGTGCGGCAACAGACGGAGTTACTGTCTGTTGCGATACCACCTTGCCTCTCTGGGAGGTGTGCAGTTGTCGTACTGCAGCAAGTCCGAACTGACCCAGTGCTAATGGCACCACCTAGGAGTTGGACTTGCGCGGAAGGGACCGACTTGCACTTAAAAGCTGCAAGATTTGGTCCATGGTTTCTGCGAGAAACCTCTTCCGCAGACGAGGAATAAATGGGCTCTCTCGTCTTTGTGTGGGTGGGGTGATCACGTCGGCTACGTGAGTTGGTTACACCCGAAACCACGGAGGGAAACGTCTGTTCGTCGATCAAGGCCTGCTGAACCCATAAGTCCTTCGACATTACTTCTCCCCTGGGCTTGGGAGCTTGTAAGAGGTCCCAGACTAGGCGAACAACTGGCACGAACAGACGAACCCTCGAACGCAACACTGTAACACTTAGCGCTTATCACTTTATCACTTTTGATTTTCTGTTTGCACTTATTTCACTGAACTCGAAACTTTAAGTGGTTTGTACCTGAAACACGCAATTCTATCCTTCATTAAAAGTTAGTAATTGCGAAAACAGTATTACAATGTAACAGAAAAACATAATGAAAGATAAATAATTCAGTGGCTGGAAAAGAGACTAAACACTAGATCAAATAAACTACGTTTAAAATCTCTCACCGCATAAAGCCTGAGAACAAGAATAAAACTCTAGAAACGTTTACCTTCTTCCCCTAAAGAGACTAGGGAGAAGAGCAAAAACGATAACAACGTTACCCGCTTGAACGAAACGTTTATCCTCCTCTCTCTCCCTCCGTCTCTATCTCTCTCTCTCTCTCTCTTGACTTAGCACCTGAGAGAAGAGCCCAATTATATATATCGTTAAAACATATTATTGTTAAAGGAAAAAAACTGAAAGGTTTCCCAAATAAAAAGTTCCTTTATTAGAATTAAAACCATTTAAGCTAAGAAAGAATGAACAAAACGCTAGAATCGGTTTACTCTTACTGCAACGTGACACCGTGATAGACTCTCTCTCTATCGTAACGATAGAGCGCAAGTTGAACGTTCTGAACGTCAACAACTGCAGAGACAAAACAAAACGTTAGTTCAACTTTGAAAACAGTACAAGACTATCAAAGAAATTCTTTCAAAAACATTAAAATAGCATAATATGTTAACAGGTAAAAACGAAATGACGGGCTCAATGTTAATTAACTTCGGTTCCAAGAAAAGACCGCCTACTATTAGGAAAGGTCGAATATAAACAAATATAAAAATTAATTTTAATAAGTTTATAATAAAAGGAAGTTAATCAAAGAGGCCTATAAAAGGCGGAGAGATATAAAATAAATCTATAACTTTGTTAAGCAAAATTAAGAGAGTCTATACTCTCTTCGACACCAACACTTCCGTCTAAGGGAAGGGTCGGCCATTTAAAAGTGAAAGAGAGTTCATACTCTCTTCGTACCAAAATTAAATCAAAAATTAAATCAAATTAATTCCAAAAACTTGCTAAGCTAATGATATAGCTTCCTGAATAGCGAAGGCTAAACTCTAGAGCAAATACATCACCAAATCGTGAGCAATAACTCCAGAATCAACAGCGTATCCATGTAGGTCTAGCCGGAGGCACGACAGAGGAAAAATTGAGGTGGTGTTGACAAGAAGTACTGGAGTACCTGACCACAGATGGCGCTGTGGTGTTCGCCCCCACCTGTATAGCGATCGCTGGCGTATCCCGACCGTAGATTTCTGTCGGCAACAGAGTTGACAGCTACATGATTATCGGGTAAGATTAATATTGAAAATTGTATTTCTAGTGCCAGAAAACACTTGACATAGTTTCTTAATATTGTATACACAAGATAACACTTTTTCTGAGCTGGAATTATTGCTCCTCTACAATAAATTATCTTATTTTCACTGCATGAATGATAATGCAATAAGTTATTTACAAAATTAATTTCATTGCATCATAACAATTGAAACATGTAAATCTTGTGAATAATTTGCTGGAATAAAAAAAAAAAACTATTACAAACAGATCAAAGTAAACCTTTGGTACCAGAGACAAATATCCCACTCAAGAAACTATAGATATTAAACTTCTGTTATTTAATCAATTTGACCTTACAAGGTCAGGAGGGGCTCATAGTGTAAAAAATTTCCTTATGGTGGAAACTTGAAATTTACTTGATAACTTCTAAAGGTGCTTAAAATTTTATACTCTGGAGACCATCATAGAGAAACTATCCTTTTGTGAAAATATTCTGATTTCATTTTATCAATCAGATTCACACATTGCTACAGTACGATTCAGTACATTGTACAGAATGGAGAGTTGATATTTATCAGTAGGTTTTCAGTTTCCAAAATATACTTCTAGACACCAAACACTGAACAAGATTAACTTGATGCTAAAGGCAAATATTAAAAACTATAGTGTTTTATGAGGCACTTTCAGAATATTCTAAATTCAATGTACCATTCCCAAAAGCTAGAAGACAAATATACATAAGGTGTTTTTAGAAGATAATTTCATTACAGCCCATTGAATTTAAACTATTCATCAATTCATGCAGACATGTAGTATATTTTCATTTCTGGATATAACCATATACAGTACAGTATGTACTATGTATATAATTTCATGAAATATCCTGCATTTGATTATGACATCTGGACAGATTAAATACATTAAAACACTTGAATTAAGCTAAATGACATTGAATTTCAAGCACCAAATATCAGTCATCTATGACAATCAAGGCACAACATTTTTACATTAGGCACATAACTGCTAAAAGCATGTTCCTCATGAGTCACTAAAACCAACTGCTAACAAATGCCACAAATTGTACAATTACAGATTTAAAGGCTTTAAAGGCTGCTCATGAATGGCAAAGGCAAGGGACAGTGACAATGTCCTAGAGACTAACCATATATACATATGATCAGCGCCCAAGCCCCCTCTCCACCCAAGCTAGGACCAAGGAGGGCCAGGCAATGGCTGCTGATGACTCAGCAAATAGACCTATAAGCTCCCCCAACCAACACATCCTTAGCTCACAAGGATGGTGATGTTGCAGCGACCAAAGCTTACGAGTTTGAGCGGGACTCGAACCCCAGTCTGGTGATCACCAGTCAGGGATGTTACCACATCGGCTGACATTGACTAGACATACTTTTATATCTTAAATTACAAGCTAGTAAATATCTTCGGATTTTTTTGACATTGACTAGACACTTCTAGAGCTTTCCTAACAAACTAAAAAATATCTTCAGATTTTCCTGACACTGACTTGACATGCTTCTATAGCTTTCTTTAAAAGCTTACAAATATCTAATGCCAATATAACATTAAATTCTTTTAAAATAACATGATTTTTGTGAGACTTCCCTACTTCTTTTAAGCTATACAATGCATGGTCAAGTTTTTCACAACAACTTGACAATTTGTGAATACTGTATCTTCAGGCTATTAAGCATTTAATTGTAAACTACATTACAAGTAGCCATTTAATCTTTTGGGTATAACTCTTAGATTATTCAACTTTTAAATGAAACCTTTAACTAATAACTGGTAACAACCTTCAAAATTTGTAGGCAAGGTTAAGTATTTACATAATTCTGCATTTGACAATATCCTTTAAACTATTCAGCAAATGGCACGACCTTCCATAAGTCAGCATTCAAAAATAAATTTGACTTCATCAAGCCTTTAAACCCATTCTTTGAACATCATATCTTTACCATTCAGCGCATAACCTGTAAATGATTTGGTTATAGCTTTCCATAACAACCAGCTTTTAATGATAACCTTTAGATTCTTATTAATTATACAGTAATGGAGAATAAAATTTATAAGATAAATTCTAATAAAGTCAAGAAAGGATCTGCAGCAGTAAGATACTTCAATTTAAACTCAATACTGTACTAATAAGTCAGCGATGATTACATTACAAATGATACTGTATTCTAATCTGACCAGTAAGCTTGGATGGAAACGGTTTTATATCTAATGACGCACTAATTTGGAAGTCATGTGATCATGATATCGAATGCCTTTTATAACGACTTAGCACGCTACAGTGAAGTACAGTACTGTACTTTGAAACACTGCTTCATTATAAAAGACATGCTACAGTGAAGTACTTTGAAGCACTGCTTCATCAAGTGTCAATCTTTCCACTTCATAAAAGACACGCTACAGTGAAGTACTCTGAAACACTGCTTCATTAAGTCTCAATCTTTCAAGTTCATAAAAGACATGCTACGGGGAAGTACTTTGAAACATTGCTTCATCAAGTGTCAATCTTTTCAGTTCATGAAAGTAGTAAGATATGTGAGAATTCATACATTTTTAATAAGACAGCCCTGCAAAAATTACCATTATAATGAAGCTTAGATTTGTACCTGGACGGGTAACTGTGTTTTTTAAATGGAACTCTAGCCTCTTACATTAGAAAGGCAGGCTTTGCATTAAAATGAATGGAAATTATTTTTTGACTAAAGATCTACTGTAGATGAGCTATGACAAATGATCTAGACAGTTTGAAAATCAAATGAGAAATATAATTATAATACCAACACTAATTTGATTTACAGTGTAGAAAAATTTACTTTTACTATCATTACAAGGTTCAATAAGAGCAGAGTTAAAATTCTTAATTCTCACAAGGCTGGTTTGATAGATTTGTATTGTACAGATTAAAAAAATTAAATCTTACTGAAATAAATTACCTTAAAATTCCAATGACTAGATATACCAAAAATGACAAATTCGAAGATAATTTGTATTTTTCCTAACCATACAAACCTTAGCTATTTACAAAGGGTTACCTTTTAGCGTAGCTGAAATGGCGAGCCATTAGAATTTAACGAGGGTGTATTACCCCCGCGCTAGTTAGCGGGGGGGTAGGGGAGTGGTAGCTAGCTACCCCTCCTCCCCCTCACACACAGGTGAATACTCACTTTCACTTAGAGGTAGGACTTGTCTTGGGGGACAGGGCTGGCGGGCAAATATGTGTAAATAGCTAAGGTTTGTATGGTTAGGAAAAATACAAATTATCTTCGAATTTGTCATTTGTTCCGTAACCGAAATACAAACCACGCTATTTACAAAGGGTGACTTACCCCTTAGGAAGGGTGGAAAGTCCCCAGCCATACTGGCTTTGGCTTTACCCGGGGACTCAGAATCCGAGTGAGTCGCACTCGAGAAAAGGAGTCCCTGCACCTCACAAGTTCCTTGCTCCGCAAGGAACCATGTGGCCTACGTAAGCTTGTGTGTGAAGGAAGAAGTGTGACCCGTCCTAGGCAGTTGACCTGTGGTTCCAGAAGGAACTCTGGGTTAGGACGTTCCCAATACCACCTCGTCAGGGTATGGGGGACGCGACAGTATTGACTCAATACTCGGAACACAAGGAAGCATGGTTTACCTGCAGAGGTTCGAGGTCAGCTATGCAGAGACCAGGATGCTGCTTCCCCGTAGAGGGGATGATGAAGAAAGAAGTAAGGGCCAGACATACTTCTTTCGTTCATGCAGACTAAAACCTGATAACAATGCCCTCAACCTTCTGCTACCTGTCCAAAAAGGAGCCTGAGGTTAGACCAGCTGTTGTGTAGCCACCACAGAGCGATAGAAAACGTATCGAGACTCCTGTGGGTCACGCCCTGCAGGAAGCGGGCTGCGAAGGTCATTAGACGCTTCCAGACTCCAGCTTGTAGCACCTGCGTCACAGAGTAGTATTACTCGAAGGCGAGGGACGTTGCGATGTATCCAACATCGTGCTGTAGGGCGACGTGACGGGGGAGGGTCTGGAGACAGGTCGAGATGAATGTCCTTGAGTCCGGGCTGAAGAGGTATACTGGTGACTCTCCCCCCATGTCCTCCTTGTGCTCCCAAATTGGCTGCAACTGAGGACAAACTGCAGCTGTTCCCAGCGCTAACCTCTCGATTCCTTTACTGGCAAGAAAGAGAAGGTCTTGGGACATCAGATACAGAATGGAGACTCGAAATCTTGAATGAATCGGACCGAAGGGCCAGGACCCTCAGATTCTGAGTCTAGCCAACAACTCAGGAGTGAGCCTGAATGTTGCCTTCCCCTCTTCCTTAGAAAGGGGGGAGTAGTAAGAGACCAAGAAGATTGCTTACACACTGGCCGTGGCCAGAGTGAGCAGAAGACCCAAGGCGGAATACAATCCGAGGCCTGTCGTAAAGGGTCTTGAGAAGATCTCTTAAAGGACTAAAAGTCCGAGCCATGCCCCAAGTTGGAGGTCTTCCTCCGACTAGGGCAGGGACAATCGTAGCTTCGCATGAGCGAGGATAGATCCAGCGGGCAGGAAAAAGTTATTCCTTTAAGCCTGAAGGTCAGGGAAAGGCTGAGCGACAGGCTTCATTGCCGAGAGCGGAAAGGACTTTCCTCCCGCCGAAAGGCAATAAGACCGTTATTGCTGGAGAAGAGGCCTCAAGGGAAGAGGTATATCTCCCACGGCACCAACCACCTTAGACTCTTCACTTTGCCTGGGAGACCCCTGTGGATGACTATCGCATATGACGCGACCTCCGTACCGCGACTGTAGCGGGTTGTCTCTTCTTGAGGAGGAAGCGTAGTGTTTCCAGGCATGAAGCCGAAGCGACGCCCCGGTTCGGGAGAGATGTCACAGTGTGGTTGCTTGAGTAGTCTGCGCCGTGGGAGAAGCTCTCCCGGGAGTTCCGTCAGGGGAAGCAGAGGGTCCAGAAACCGTTCTGCGCATAGTCCCAGTGGAGCTCTCCCAATGAAAGGTTGACAGACAACCTGGTCTTGTTGAGACCCATTGTCCACAGACAAAAAGGAGGGAAGACGCAGGCGTCGAAGTTGTCCCACCATCACCGGAATGCATCTTGCCAGAGTCTCGGGGTCTGAGACTGGGGGGAAGAATAGCGGAAGCTTGAGGTTCAAAGCTGTCGCGATCAGGTCCCCCAGACCAGCACTTGCTGGTTACCCAAGGTCAAAGACCCCCAGGTACACTGTCTCTACGAGGCTCTGCTCGGATAGTCTGAGAGAAACATTCCCCTGCCTGGAATGAGAGAGCCGATGGTGGTATTGAGAGAATCTCAATCATCCCGGTATCTCTACTGCAAGATGCGAAGGTGTGAAAATGCGTCCCCTGCTGGTTAGAATGAAGTCGACGCGCAACGGGGCGACTCGGCAGGAGCTGTAGGATCTGAAGAGGGGCCAGACTAAGGCCCCTAAGCCTGCCTGAATGATGGAGAGGTATCCTTCAGGTCTTGACCATAGGCCTGGACCGGAACATGCCCCCCCCCCCCTTTCCTTTGACGAGTCCGAGAACCGCATCAAGAATGTGGGGAAAGGACGAGAATATCCACTACCATCAAGAGGCTCCATAGGTCAATACCCATTGCAGGTCTAATAGTTCCGCAGGTCCCATAGGGCCAGGGAGTCCGGTTAAACATTGCCTGAAGCCACCGGAACTTGGATCGCCCCACATGGAACTTATCCTGAGGCGACCGTTCGGACTATAGACGGGTCAATGAGGAAAGGAGAACTAGGAAACGTTCCCAGGTAGGGCTGAAAGCTCTGCTTGACTGAGAACAGGTACTGCGACTCTCCTCAGTCTTGCCACAGTCAACCGAAAGGAAGGCTCGGAGGATGTGGTAACAGAATCTGGCGTCCCCAGGTGGTCACCCATCCAAGTACCGACGTTGCTTAACCTTGCTGGACAGACGAGAAGCGGGGTTTCCAACGTGGTAAGGCCATTGACTCAATATCATGGCCAGATACTCCAGATGTTGAGGCAGAGGAAGAGAAGGCTCCAAGCAAAATACCATGAGCCCACACTCATGGTAAGCATCCGGAAGCTTGTCCCGGCGCTGAAGAAGGTCGAACCCGAGCCTACCGGAGTTGACCAGCCCTCCAAACAGCAGAGGAGGCGGAAGCCTGCACCTGAGCGGCCAAGAGGAAGGCAGGGAGAGTTCTCTGGGGAAACAAACCTGCTATGCCACGGCGGGATAGCCACACTGCATCATAAGCAGGAATACTTGCAGTCTAGGCTGAATTCGACGAGCACCCTGGAAGATGGATGGAATGGAAACTGAAAGTACCCGTCCTTCCGATCCAGGGCTTAAGGAGTCCTGTCGCCTCGTTACCAGTCTGATCGATTCTGCTGGTCTACGCTGGCCGAAGTTTGTTCGACAAACTTGATCAGGGCTGAGAGGTCGACTATGGACATCCCCTCTCAGATCCTTCCTTACAAGAAAGGATCGACTGAGGGGGCCGGGGGTGAAGCCGTCGATGATCCTAAGGAAGACCTTCGCCTAAGGTATGGATCATTCTGCCCAACCGGGCAACTCTGCTGACGCTATGGCATAGAGGTTCAGAGACACTGAATTCGCTGACAGAGACGGCAGGCGCGATATCCTTGGCTGATCACAGAGATTGTGCGGGAATGGGCATCGGGAAGCTGTCATTCGGATGAGTAACCTTAAGCATCCTCCCAGCGAAAAACCTGCAATCCTAGAGTTCGTGAACTCCTTTTAGGACTATGCCCCCCCGGGGGAGTCTCCCGTGCCATCTGTTCCTGACAGGAGGAAACTGCAATTGGACACCTTGTCCCAGTTGTCGTAGCCGATAACTTAGGCCGACGTGGTTGAAAGAAAAGGGCGCTGGAGCCCTGCAGTCTGGAAGAAAGCGCCTTGGAGGAGTGAAACCGGAAGTCGATTTCCTCCGCACAGCAGCTGTCTAAGTCTCTGTCCTTGGGCACAAACAAACTCTTCTCAAGGATGGAAGGGCGTCTGAGGTCGTCGACCTCCACAGATGAGACACCCGAAGGAAGCCCTCAGTCAGCGCGTCCAGATGGTACAACATCGAGCTTGTCCGCAAGTTAGATACTTAACGACGAAAGGCCAAGGTGCCTGAGCTCGAGAGGAGGAAAGTACCCTTGATCTTCCTGTAGCTTCCTTGAACCAAACCTCGGGCCGTAACCGAGGAGGGAAAGAACCTGGTAAGCTCCCAGAGGAAGAGGTAAGCAGTCACCCCTTGTCCGATGGAGAGATCTCGAACGGAAAGCCCCCCCGCCAAAAATCCTTCCAGGGAATAACGGGGAAGGGCTAACCCAGGTTCAGGAAAGAGGAGTGTTGCTCAGATCTCCCTTAAGTTTCTCCTATTCTTGCAAGTGCCATGCTCTGCGTTTACGGGGTGAGGCCGTGTTCTGGAAATACGCTCCAGAAGAACTCGCCAGGCTGGTCATGCTGCGAGAACCCCATTGGGAATCGTGGTCGCAATTGCCCTGGAGCTCGCGCGACGGAAATTCAAAGATTTTCGCGTGGGCGAACGTGGAAGCGCCCATGCGCGGTAACGCAAACGAAGGTGAGCGAAGGAGCGCAGAAGGAGGGCGAGCGTGGTAGGAAGGGTGAGAGCTGGTGGTCGGCGAGCGATAACCCCTAGACGAGCAATGGATACTGCAAGAAATAAGCCGACATTTGTGCGAAGAAACACTGTAGGTTCGCGCGACGGAACACCATCCGTCCGCGCGATGGAAAAACCGTTGGTTCGCGCGTGGGCGAACATTGGAGAGCATGAGCGTAGACATGCAGGCACGTGGGCGTGTGGGCGCGCGGGCGAGCGGTCGCGCGGGCGAGCGGTCGCGCGGACGCGCAGGCGAGCGGTCGAGAGGGTGGGCAGGTGGATGAGAGCGAGTCCGAGGCGGCAAACGCAAGCGTTAGCGCGATGGCGAGGAAGACCGCTGGCGATATGGATCAACAAGCGATCGGTGGTGAGCTGGTGAGCGCTAACGCGCAGGTTGGCGATGGCGCGTTGTGTTATGCCGACGCGATGGTCGAGCAGTATGCGCAGGTGAGCGATCGTGCGTTGGCGAGCAGTATGCGAAGGTGAGCGATCGCGAGCAGCCTGTGCAGGAGGGCGATCGCGCGATGGTGATCAGCATGCGCCGGGTCGCGCGATGGTTATCAGTATGCGCAGGGTCGCGCGATGGTGATCAGCATGCCAGGGTCGCGCGATGGCGATCAGCATGCGCAGGTCGGCGGTCGCGCGATGGCGAGCAGCATCTGCAGGTGGGCGATCGCGCGATGGCGAACAGCATACGCAGTTGAGGGTCGCGCGATGGTGATCAGCATGCGCAGGGTCGCGCGATGGCGATCAGCATCCGCAGTTGAGGGTCGCGCGATGGCGATCAGCATCCGCAGTTGAGGGTCGCGCGATGGCGATCAGCATCCGCAGCTGAGGGTCGCGCGATGGCGATCAGCATCCGCAGTTGAGGGTCGCGCGATGGCGATCAGCATCCGAAGCCGAGGGTCGCGCGATGGCGATCAGCATCCGCAGTTGAGGGTCGCGCGATGGCGATCAGCATCCGCAGCCGAGGGTCGCGCGATGGCGATCAGCATCCGCAGTTGAGGGTCGCGCGATGGCGATCAGCATGCGCAGGTGAGCTAGTAGCTGGCGAACCATGTTCCTTCAGAAGTGTTGGAGAACGTTGGCGTGCCGGCTGTAACACACGTGGGCGATCCGGAGATCGCCGAGAGACAGGTGATCGCTGGCGAGCTGATGATCGCTGACGAGCAGAAGGCTACGCGTGGAAGCCTGCGCAAAGAAGAAGAGTCCTTGACCCCGACCTGAACCGAAGTTCTAGATCGCGAGGGCGAACGTGAGCGCACAGGGCGCGTAACAGGAACCAACAGGAACCGCAGGGATGATCATCTTGAAAGTGCTGACGAACAGGAGAGCGCTGATGAGCAGAAGAGCGCCTGTGTGCTAACACTGAGCAGGAGCAGGAGAGAACACAGCAGAAGGGCGCGCAGGGAAACCCTGACACGCAAGGGAAGAACCCCCGTGGGGGCAATCCTTTGCCCCGAAGGGATCGTTGTCCGCCGGAAGACTGATGTCCGTCGGAAGACCGCTGTCCGTCGGGAAGACCGTTGTCCGTCGGGAAGACCGTTGCCCGTCGGAAGACGAGATCAGACTGCTGTCCATCTGCACCAAGGCGGAAGATCGAGAAAAAGGAGTTGTAGGCTGCAAACGGAGATCCAAAAAGGCGCCTCAAACAGCCTTATAGGGAGATGAGAGGCCCTTACGACGAGGCGGACGGTGGGCCTTACGGCGAGGGAGGCCAACAGCAACAGAAGAAACCTCCGAAGAGGAGACTCTATGAGTGTACTCTCTCGCGAACGAAAGAGAAACACTTCGTGAAGAGACTGGTCAGCCAGTGACCTAAAAGGAGCAATCCTCCGAAGAGGAGCTCCTGCAGTTGCCCAGCCCCTTGAGCGAAACTGCAGGTGCGACCGCTCAGCACCAAGAGCATAGTCGAACGAAAAAAAGGCAAGAGAAGAACCCCCCAAAAGGGGAAAAACTCAAGCCTGGACAGGAAAAACTTCCCTCGGAAGGAAAGTTACCCGCCCAAGGAGGCAAGCCTCCTGAGAGTTCTAAAATGAACTGGAGAGCTGTCCGTCGTCACGGGAGTACTTCCAGTAGAAGGAGACATGCCCCTGACAAAAATACAAGGGGGGAGGCAGCAACAGCCGAATCCCCAGGACTCAACCAGACAGCTCACACCGTTGCCATATTACAGAAACGAACTAGATCGGTAGCTGTAAAAAAATAAAACAAATAATATTAGTACACATTCATTCCCCCGGGAAGGCTCCGAAGAGGAATCCCGAGGGAAAGGAACAAGAATTACACAACAGGAACGTGCCCTCACAACCACTTACACTCGCGGAAGGAGAGCTTTAACCAAAACAGAATTATAACAATTATAATTATGTAACTATGTAATTATGTAATTTAAAAATGAATGAACACTAAAGAAAGAACGAAAACCCCGAAAGGAATCGTTCTACAAGCTGAAAAACAAAAAACAACTACAATTAGATTCATAACTAATTGAGACAAACGTACGGTGTAGCAACCCCCCCACACGGAAAGGAAGCTACAAGGGCGTAGTAACACGTAGTAAAAGGGTGAACGACCTCAAGAGAGAGAGAGAGAAAGACATGTCAAACTCGATCGCCACCCATAAAAATACGCCGTGGTGGCCTAACTTCCGAGGCTTCCACGTAGATATCGTACACTACACACACAAATCTGAAAAGGAAACTTACTTATTTCTATACTCAAATATATATACAAACATGAAAACATGTTTACATATATATTGAGTAAATGAAAAGTAAGCAATTAAGTAAAGACAAAACAAACAATGGCTGCCAAGAGAGGACCAAGACAGAGACGTCTGTCACAGTCCGAGCCAAAAGTGAAAGTGAGTATTCACCTGTGTGTGAGGGGGAGGAGGGGTAGCTAGCTACCACTCCCCTACCCCCCCGCTAACTAGCGCGGGGGTAATACACCCTCGTTAAATTCTAATGGCTCGCCATTTCAGCTACGCTAAAAGGTAACCCTTTGTAAATAGCGTGGTTTGTATTTCGGTTACGGAACAATTATCTTTTTTAAATGTACACTATTCTGATAACGAAGGAACTATTATAGAACTCATTACCTTAGCCTGAGTGCACCAAGATAAAAATAAGTGGCTCTTAAACTCATACACTCTTCTTGAGAACAAGGACACTTGTGATAACAGCTAACTCGATCAATGTCGGTATTACCGATGTTAAACCAAAGACCCACCAGTACATTCTGCAGTCCCAGACATCGATGACCATGTAAGCCAAGCTTACCGATGCGCCGCTGTGGCACAATATGGCTGAATTTAAGTTAAGGTCAAGCTATAGACAATTCTTGACTTTTCTAAAAAAAATCTGTGAATCAGACAGCTATCAAAACTATCAACTGTCATGTATATTCAACTATCCATAAAGCATAAAAATATAGTAAAAAATTAAATCAATACTTCAAAATACAATGTGCTACATAACTTTGAAAAATGCAGCTTTGGTTGGCAAACTTAAATAAACTTAGAGGATTACAGATTTGTATGACTAGCCTTCCCATAACTCTATAACTACCACTACATCTACTACTACTACTATTCCATGCTAGCCATAACAGCCATGTTTAAACTGAGTCCTTTCTTTGTCACCTCAGTGTTGACGTCTTTTGTGGGGATTGAATAAAAAGAGAATTTTGCACGTTTTTCAGGCTGTTAATGATAGTGTAACTTCTATAAGGTTTAAATTATTCAAGTTATGTCTTCTGAATTAAGACATTTTATAATCTTTATTAAGACTGGTCAGACAACCTGTATAAGATAAGTATCCCTTGCAGAGGCAATGATTGTGTAGTTCAGAATAGATGTAGTGAGTGTGGGGATATCGCAGATCAAAATGATATTTTCATGTTAAAATAAATTTTTGAACATACTTACCCGGTGGATATATATATAGCTAACGTCTCCGATGGTCCGGCAGCCGATTCAAAACTCGCGGGCGATCGAGGGGTTGGGTTGCTGAGTGTACACTAGCGCCACCACTCGGCAGGATACTAAAAATATTCCAAACCTCTTCAGATCTTCTCTGCCCGTAGGGTCTCTAGAGGGGCGGAAGGGAGGGCGTTAAATTATATATATCCACTGGGTAAGTATGTTCAAAAATTTATTTTAATATGAAAATATCATTTTTAAACATTTAACTTAGCCGGTGGATATATATATAGCTGATTCACACCCTTGGTAGAGGGTAAGAGACCAGTATTAAACATTATAGGAATATAGTTCAAGAGTTTTGAAATAAAACAAACTTAAGGATTAGTACCTGATAAGGAAGCTGACTTTGATGATACTCTGCCTCATTAGTCCGCTATCCTTAGGAAGCCCAGCGATCCACTCAGGGGGCTGAAAGACCTCTAGGAGCTGTCATATCTGGGGTGAACACCCCTATGACAGGACCTCAACAATACAGTTGATCTGGGCGCTCTCAAGAAACAAGTTTGACCACCCGCCAAATCAAAAGATTGCGGAAGACTATCCCAGTCTCCACATACAACCCAAAAAACAATAGTTTCAAGAGAAGAAAAAAGGTATTGGGATTACTGTAAGGGAATGTAGTGATAGAACCTTCACCCACTACTGCACTCGCCGCTACGAATGGTCCCAACGTGTAGCAGTCCTCATAAAGAGTCTGGACATTCTTTAAATAATGTGAAGCGAACACAGATTTACTCCTCCAAAAGGTTGTGCCCATAATGCTTCTAAAGGATCTATTTTGCTTAAAAGCCATTGACGTTGCCACTGCTCTGACTTCATGAGTTTTAACTTTCAATAATCTAAGATCATTCTCACCGCAGTGAGTGTGAGCCTCTCTAATTAAAAATCTGACAAAATATGATAAGGCGTTCTTTGACATAGGTAAGGAGGGCTTCTTGACCGAACACCATAAAGCCTCTGAATCACCTCGTAAAGTTTTGGTTCTGTCTAGATAAAATTTTAGAGCTCTAACAGGGCACAAGACTCTTTCAATTTCATTACCAATCACATTTGACCGGCTGGGAATCTCAAAAGATTTTGGCCATGGATGAGATGGTCGCTCATTTTTGGCCAGGAAACCAAGCTGCAAGGAGCATACTGCCTTATTAGAGCAGAAGCTGATATTCTTGCTGAAGGCATGCACTTCACTAACTCTCTTCACGGTAGCAAGACTCGCTAGAAAGAGAGTTTTGAGAGTAAGGTCTTTGAGAGAGGTTGAGTGCAGAGGTTCAAATCTCTCAGACATGAGAAACTTGAGTACAACATCCAAGTTCCAAGCTGGAGTAAGAATCTGATGCTCCTTGGAAGTCTCGAAAGACTTGAGAAGGTCTTGAAGATCTCTAATGTTCGATAGATCCATGTTCCTGTGTCTGAACACTGCAGCCAACATACTCCTGTAGCCTTTAATAGTAGAGGCAGATACGTTACGGTTGTTTCTAAGATGAAGCAGGAAGTCAGCGATCTGTGCTACAGTGGTATCGGATGAGGAAACAGAGGTGGACTTGCACCAATCTCGAAATACATCCCATTTGGATTAGTAGATCCTGATGGTAGAGGATCTCCTTGCCCTGGCAATAGCTCTAGCTGCCTCCTTCGAAAACTCTCGAGCTCTAGAGAGTCTCTCGATAGTCTGAAGGCAGTTAGACAAAGCGCGGGGAGGCTTTGATGTAATCTTTTCATGTGAGGTTGTCTGAGAAGATCCACCCCCAATGGCAAACTTCTTGGAATGTCCACCAGCCATTGATGTACCTCGGTGAACCATTCCCTTGAGGGCCAGAGGGGAGCAACCAACGTCAACCTGGTCCCTTTGTGAGAGGCGAACTTCTGCAGAACCTTGTGAAGGATCTTGAAGGGAGGAAATGCATAAATTTCCAGGTGAGACCAGTCCATTAAGAATGCATCTATGTGGACTGCCTCTGGATCTGGGACTGGAGAGCAGTAAGTTGAAAGTCTCTTCGTTAATGAGGTCGCGAACAGGTCTATGGCAGGACGACCCCATATCCTCCATAGTTTCTTGCACACCTCCTGATGAAGCGTCCATTCCGTGGAGATGACTTGTCCTCTTCTGCTGAGGCAATCTGCCATCACATTCCTCTCTCCCTGAATGAACCTTGTAAGAAGGAAGATATTTCTTTCCTTTACCAAACTAGGAGATCCCTTGCGGTTAAATAAAGGGACTGTGAGTGGGTTCCGCCTTGCTTAGAGATGTAGGCTAATGCTGTGGTGTTGTCCGCATTTACCTGCACCACCTTGTTCCGGATCAGACCTTCGAAACTTTTCAAGGCCAGATGAACCGCCAGTAGCTCCTTGTGGTTTATATGAAGCTTTATCTGATCTTTGGACCAAAGACCCAAGCACTCTAGTTTGCCTAGAGTTGTTCCCCACCCCAAGTCCGAGGCGTCTAAGTACAACACATGGTCTGGGTTCTTGTGGGCAAGCGAGAGACCTTCCCGAAGTCTGAGGTTGACATCCCACCACTTCAGGCAAATCTTGACTGGGTCCGTGAGTGGAATGGAAACTGCTTCCAAGCCCTTCTCCTTGTTCCAATGTTGGTTGAGATGAAACTGGAGAGGGCGAAGGTTGAGCCTTCCCAGGGAGACAAACTGTTCCAGTCATGATAGAGTCCCCAAAAGGCTCATCCATAATCTTACAGAACAACTGCTCTTCTTCTGATATTGATGAATCTTTAAAAGAGCTTGCTCTAGTCTTGTGGGCGATGGAAAAGCCCAAAAAACTCGACTCTGTATCTCCATCCCCAAATAGAGAATAGTCTAGGACGGAGTCATTTGTGACTTCTCCTTGTTTACTAAGAGACCTAATTCTTTGGCTAGGTCCAACGTCCAAATGAGATCATTCAGACAGCGGTTTAAAGATGACGCCCTGATTAACCAGTCGTCTAAGTAAAGGGAGGCTCTGACACCTGACGAATGTAGGAAGCTCGCTACATTCCGCATGAGCCTTGTAAATATTAGAGGAGCAGGGCTGAGGCCGAAGCACAGAGCTCGAAACTGGTACACTTCTTTCCCGTACATGAACCTTAGATAACGTTGAAAGGCCGGATGGATAGGGATATGGAAGTAAGCGTCCTGGAGATCGAGAGAGACCATCCAGTCGCCTTCCCTTACTGCTGCTAGAACAGATTTGGAGGTTTCCATCGTGAACTTTGTTTTCAATATGAACACGTTGAGCGCACTCACATCTAGCACTGGTCTCCAGCCTCCTGTGTTCTTTGGAACCAGGAAGAGACGGTTGTAAAAGCCTGGGGATTGATGGTCCAAGACCTTCACCACCGCCCCCTTTTCTAACAAAAGAGACACCTGGAGTTGTAAGGCCTGTCTCTTTGCTTCCTCTCGATACCTGGAAGAGAGGTCTATTGGATTTCGAACAAGAGGAGGTTTCCTTACAAAAGGAATTTTGTAACCCTCCTTCAACAAGAGGACAGACCATTGGTCCACTTCCCTTCTCTCCCACGCCTGCCAGAAGTTCTCCAATCTGGCCCCTACTGCTGTCTGAAGCCGTAGGCAGTCAGACTCTGCCACGGCTGGACCTGGCCCCCCTTCTCTTACCTCGTCTTATGTCAGAACGAGAGGTGCCTCTGTTGGAGGCTCTGCCACAAAAGGGAGGAATAAATCTGGAAGCATGTGTATCTAACTTCGGTTTGCTACTGGAGAAAGATGAAGGCAAGACTTTGCGAGCTGTTTTAGCGACTAAATCATGAGTATCTCTCAAGGCAAGAGATGACGCTATATCCTTGATAAGATCTTGGGGAAACAGTGCACGCGATAGAGGAGCAAAAAGGAGCTCCGACTTCTGATACAGAGTAACTCCTAAAGAAAGGAACGAGCACAATGACTCCATCTTCTTCAGTACTCCTGCAGTAAAAATGGACGCAAGTTCGTTGGAACCGTCTCTTATAGCCTTGTCCATGCAGGACATAATTTGTATGACAGCATCATTGTTAGAAGGTGAAACCTTCTTGCTCAAGGCCCCCCACGACCAATCCAAAAAGTTAAAAACTTCAAATGCACGGAAGACTCCTTTGAGAAGATGGTCAAGCTCTGAAGAAGTCCACAACACCTTGGAGCGTCTCATGGCTAGACGACGAGGAGAGTCTACCAGGCTTGAGAAGTCTCCCTGGGCACAGGCAGGTACTCCCAAGCCGAGAACTTCTCCCGTGTCATACCAGACGCTCGAACGAGAAGCAAGTTTAGATGGAGGGAAGGCAAAGGAAGACTTTCCAAGACTTCTTTTGGTCTCCAACCAGTCTCTTAGGAGACGCAAGGCCCTCTTAGAAGATCGAGAGAGCACTAACTTCGTATAAGAAGGACCTGTAGCAGGCAAGTCCAATGTAAATTCTGAAGGAGGAGAACGTGGGGCAGCAAGCACAAAATGAGATGGAAAAACTTGCTTAAAAACATTCATAATTTTCTTAAAATCTAGAGATTGTTGGGCAACTCTAGGCTCTTCTTCCTCCGACAGGACCTCCAACGGTACGTTAGTAGAAAGAGTATCATCAGCTTCCTCTTCAGAGTAAACTTCATCCGACAAAACTATATTCTTGCGAGAAGGCAAATTCAAAGAAGGTCAGGAAGGCAAAGCTTGACAGCCTACATCAACCTGTAGCTGAGCAGCAGTCAAAGCAGGAGGGCCAATGTCACGTCGTGACTGCAGTGACTGACGTTCGACATCACGTCGAGACTGCGGTGACTGACGTTCGACGTCACGTCGTGACTGCGGTGACTGACGTTCGACATTACGTCGTGACTGCGGCAACTGACGCTCGACGTCACGTCGTGACTGCGGTGACTAACGTTTAACGTCACGACGTGACTGCGGTGTCTGAAGTTCGACATCACGTAGAGACTGCGGTGACTGACGTTCAACGTCACGTCGTGACTGCAGTGACTGTAGCTCGACGTCACGGTTGGACTGTAAAGACTGACGCTGAACGTCACGTCGAGGTTTGCGATCAGCATCTCGCTTGAAAGCAAGGTTAACACTAGGTATCACGTCAGCGTGACGTAAAGCCTCACGCTTAGATGATTGATGAACTGAGTCACGCTTAGAGAAACCGTGACGCTCCGCAAGTGAGGGTTCCTGTCGAACAGGAGCAGGACCGTAGGCCTGCATTAAGGTGGACAGCTTAGACTGCATGTCCTGCAACACACCAAAGTTAGGATCTTGAATACACGGATCAGACCGTGACGTCGGGAACGTCAGCACTAATAACGGGAGCAGCAGCACTCACGTCACGTCTGGAACGCCCAGATAAAACAACGGCACCGTGACTCTTTGCAGGGACCTCCGGAGCCACAAAATCTGACGTTAAAAAAGAGCGTTTAGCAGGCGAACCTTCCTCTGATGAAGGTATACGTTCCGGGCTGCTCCAGTGACTGCAGCCAGGACGTTGACTTTGTTCTGAAGGAACCAATTTTATCTTAAGAGGTCGTGAAACCTGACGTCAAGATTTCCTACCAACATGAATGTCATCGGAGGACGAGGAGAACTTAGTCTCGTCTCTCTTATAATAAGAACGATCGCGAGGAGCAACGTCTGCAACTCATGAGGGGACGTCTGTTCGTGGTTTAACACCTATCATTCCCTTTGGTCTTTTGATATTCCTTCTCCCAGGGGTTGGGGAGCTTGAAAGAGGTCTCAGACTGGGTGAACGGCAAGTACAAACAGACGAACTCTCTGCAACACTGAACACATTTTTAACATTTTTCGCACTAACACTTTCACTTTTTAAAAACTTCACATCGGACATAAGCTGGTTTCTATCCGTAGCCAGCGATTCGACCTTCGCACCAAGAGTATGAATAGCTTTCACCATGTCTTTAAGTGAAGGCTCGTTAGTGCTAGTAGGGGGTTCTGGAGTTACCACTACAGGGATAGGAAAAGGTTCAGGGACATGGGAAGAGGAAAATTCTTGAGAACGAGAAGAGCTTCTTCTTACCCTACCTCTCTCTAGTTTACGAGTATATTTTTCATACTCTAACCACTCATTATCTGACAAAATGACACATTCATCGCATTGTTCCCCTAATTGACAAGTCTTACCTCTACAATTAATACAAATAGAGTGGGGATCGATGGAAGCCTTTGGAAGGCGCCTGTTACAGCCTTTATCACATTTCCTATATACAGTGGAAGGGTCAGCCATATTGGAATGTTCAAAGAGAGATAAAAACAAAGCAAGGGTCAATAAAAGCCAAAATAATCAAAAAAGGGTTCAAGAACAGTCGAAAGAATAACCAACTCAGCGAAAGTCATAAACCACAAACAAGCACTACACCAAACTGCAGAAAACTTGAGGTTAGCGCGAGCATGAATCAATGTTTATACCACAGCCGGCAGAGAAGAACTGAAGAGGTTTGGAATAGTTCTAGTATCCTGCCGAGTGGTGACGCTAGTGTACACCCAGCAACAAAACCCCTCGAACACTCGCGAGTTTTGAATCGGCTGCCGTACCGTCGGAGACATTAGCTATATATATATATATATATCCACCGGCTAAGTTAAATGTTTAAAATAAGACTTTTATTATGCTAAATTAGGACCGGATGAGAGCAAGATAAAAAGATGAAGAGAGTGAAGTGTGGTGCTTTCCATTTGTCAGGTAGTAGCCTATCTAGGGATCATATTTTGGTCAGTATTACTCGCTCTTGCTCTATTAGCATAAATAATTCACCTTTTAATGTATATAATGTAACTTCTGTTCATTCTAGAGTTTCTATGTCTCCCTCCCAATTTACAACTTACAAACTTAAATGGTTCCAAAAAACTGTTTGTAAATTGAACTGTTTGCAAGTTGAATTTTGTCCTAGGGTACCCCTACCCTGAATCCTATGCCGATGATTTCCAGCTGCAAAAGTCAACAAACTGTCGGGTTTCATATAAATCAGATATCAGGTTATCACAAATGTCATTTTGCTTACTTTCTGAAGTTATATAATATTGTTCTTTTACAGTATTTCTTCATCTTATCTTGGTTACTTTCAGTTGGGATTTGTGTTTGTATCTCCCAATGTTTGTGGGAACCTTCTGTATCCTTATTTGACTACCATCAGATAATTTACCTGGCACTTCAGTTCAGTGCTTGAGCTTTTACTAAGCCAAAAGATAGGAATTTTTCATTTATCCAATACTTTGGTAGCAGCCGCATATATTTCAGTTCAGTAGGTGTTGCCAGTGAAGTAACCCAGTGAGCATGAGGTAGACACAACTCGATCATCACTTATAAAGAGACAGACAGACAATTTGAACTAGCTAACTTTCTGTTCTTTAAAGAAATTCAGACTGCACATGCTTTACCAAGAGTAAATTACTGTATTTTGTTTTTCAAAGCAAAGTTAAAATAGGAATACTATGCTTCTAAGGATAATTTTGAAGGATTTTCAATCAAGGACATTGGCCAGAGATTAAAACATGCTCATCGGGTAAGGTTGGTGAACAGGGATAGGGTTCGCTTTAATATTGATGTTAAGACCTTAGAATTTAAAATATCAGGACCAATTTTTCCTTCTCAGTGAGTAAGTTTTATTTCCCTAGTTTAGGTTAGTCACCCTTTAGTGCTGACAGGAAATGCTTCAGCTATTCTGGTAAATTATGAATAATCTACGAGACTGTTCATGGCTGGAGAATCATTTACTGCTTCTTTTGCTTTGGGGAGACTCACGTTTGTGCAGAGAACTCAACATTTGCAAGCTTATTCTCCCGCGGATCAGCACAGCCTCGATGAGAGGCACCAATATAGTACTCCATGAAATCTTGTATTTTAACTGCTAATGCAAATAAACTCAGCATATCAAAATGCAAGGATGCTATGCATAGTATGGCTACTAAATTCCCTTCCAAGATCAGCAAATACATGAAATCAATCCTTTCATAATAGTATTTCTTCAGCACTAGCTTTGTTATAAAGATTATCTCTGTGGCTGATTTTCTTGGAACAATGGGAAAGTGGCAAGTTCATTATAATAACTTTAATTGACCTACCATCGACCATCCTTTCATACCTTGCTATCCTCCTCTGTAGTTGACACATTGTGGAGTGTTGCATTTTCTTTTGCATATTACGGCTGTTGCACTATATTTACAGTCTAGTCTCATTTCCTTCATTACCTTAAATCTATTTATTAATGCCAACACTTCAATAGCCAATTCTTCATATACAGTACTCTCAACAAAACCAATAATGCATTATTGCTGATGTCACAAGTGCCATTAATTGAAAAGCAATAAATGATAAAGAGCAGTTATTCTCCAGGAAATACTAGAATGGGTGCAAATTTCTCTTCATATGACTGCCCCAATACATAATGCATTATAGTATGAATATAACAGACTATCATCTTCCCTTTATTATACCAACCTATTTCATATAAAACTGCTTCTATATGAGAAAGCCAAATACTGTACCATAAAATTCCCTTAAAAAATTAATTAATATAGCAAACTATAATCTTCTCTTTTTTATACCAACTTATTTCATACATAATTTCTTTAATATGAGAAAACTAAATACTGCATCATAAAATTCCCTTATAAAATTATATAAACCGTGTAAGCAATACTTACGAGATTAATTAAAAAACCAATCATCTATACATTATCAAAAGGATACATATGAGGGATGCCAAGCCAGTAAACATAGACACTCCAGTTATGAAGCCAATGAATTCAATTGCAATTAATGCAATGCCAGCTATGACACCACCAAGTAACCTGTAAAATAGAATGATATTAGCATAACACATTTGTGGGATTTTTCACTACAGTAAACAACAAATAATGGCAAAACTCTAAGCTAATGGACGTTATGGTTTATAAACATATAGATATTTTACAGTCTTCATAAATTACAGTACAGAAGGTCCTTGTGTTACAGCAAAAAAGTGATTCTATGACGTAACTAGTTTTTATAGTTCATATATGAGAGATTTATTTTAATGTTGTTACTGTTCTTAAAATATTTCATTTTAATTGTTCATTACTTCTCTAGTAGTCTATTTATTTCCTTTCGTCACTGGGTTACTTTTCCCTCTTGGAGCCCTTGGGATATTAGCATCCTGCTTTTCCAACAAGGGTTGTAGCTTAGCTGATAAGAATAATAAAAATAATAAGAGTTTTGAAGAAAGCCGGAAGATCTCTAAATACAGTTCTGTACGAAAGTACTAAATTCGCTCACCTATGCTAATGCAGTATTAAAGTCATAATCTAGAACATTAAAACATACTTGATGACATGGAAACAACTATGATTAAGGAACCATATGGAGGATGTAAATGTAAATGATAAAATGTAATACAATTCCTTTATGCAAGTAAAAACCATTGTAATCCAAGGATTTTATATGGAAAAATCATCATACTGTAGACAAATTAGTGCAAATACCTGCAGTACTTGAATTTTAAAAGAGATAAAAGTCTAATATTATATGACAAAGAGAGAGAGCTTATTACATCCAGAATAAATCCAGTCACCAGGCATCCATTCAGTTCTGAGTTAAAAAAAAAAAAGTCATCCAACTAACCTTTTCATACACACTATACTGTAATCTATCATGAATTTTCTAAACATGGCTAGTTGGTTTTCCCTAGAATTTTTAATATCAAGCTTTTTGGGGGGTCTGCAATTCCCATTATGTGTCCTTCGAGTGGATGTAACTTATATTCTATGGAGATTTTTGGCTGCCCATTCACATCAGGAAGCTTAGTTAACGTTAAAAACAATATACCATGAGAAAAGGGACCAACATTATAACAATACTCAACATTACATACACAGGATCATGTCCCTCCTCCTTCAAAAACTGAGATTGAGGAATAGGGAACCATGCCTTACAACCCCTAAACCTTCATAATTCTTTTTCTTGCTCATTAAAAAATAAACAAGACTCCATTTTTTTTTTTTTTTTTGCAAAATCCGAGACTGAACCAATGGTTATACAAATATATTCCTTGTGATCCCATTAGCTTTATGGCATTTTCCTCATTGGATTTTTAGATTTGGATTTCAACCTATTTTCGAGTACAGTAATGTATAGCATATCTAAAAGCCCTCTTCTATATGACAAGCCTTTCCATTGCTGTCCTTAACATATTTAAGATCACTTTTTACTTTTTCACCCATAATTTGTTTCAATTTTTTTTTTTTTTTTTTTTTTTATTTACAAAGGATTCATGAAAACTGAATACTTTATTGAATGTAAGGTAAAAAATGCTCTGGCTATACTGAATTGGACACAAGGGTAATTTTTATTTATATTTTTTACTATCCAGTCAGTCAATCACTAGATAAAAAGTTGGTAGTAAATGTTACCCCCAAAATATTACTGATACAGTACCTTGAACCAAAAATCTTTTATTCCCTAAGAATCAATCATATTTTCATATTCAATCATATTTTCATATATGTAATCTCCTACTTTTCATCCTCATCATAGCCATCTCCTCCTATGCCTCTTGACACAAAGGGCCTCAGTTGGATTCGCCAGTCGTCTCTATCTTGAGCTTTTAAATCAATACTTTTCCATTCATTATCTACTTCAAGCATCATAGTCCTCAGCCATGTATGTCTGGGCCTTCCAACTCTTCTAGTACCTTGTGGAGCCCAATTGAAAGTCTAGTGAACTAATCTCTCTTGGGGAGTGCGAAGAGCATGCCCACACCATCTCCATCTGCTCCTCATCATGATCTCATCCACATATGGCACTCGAGTAATCTCTCTTATAGTTTCATTTCAAATCCAGTCCTGCCATTTAACTCCCAATATCCTTCTGAGGGCTTTGTTCTCAAATCTACAAAATGCTGGATATTGCTTCATTGTCATACCATGCCTCATGTCCATACAGTAACCACCAATCTCACTAAACTGATATATAGCCTGATTTTTGTGTGTAATTTCAGGCAATTTGTTTTTCAAACTTTATTTAACCTAGCCATTGTTTGATTTGCTTTTTTCAATCTTTCATTAAACTCCAATTCTGAAGACCCTTGTACAGTACCTACTACTGTATTACTATAAAAAAATGAGATAATCATTTACTTACTCTGCATCCCTCTTGTTGTACTCTGTTTGAGAATACTCATGAGGTAGACAAGCTTTTACATTTTCGTCCTGAAACAAACGGTTATAGAGAAAGAGCAGTAAGATATAGTTCTTTCAAAAAAATATTAAAAATATTTTTAAAAATAATTGCTATCTACTAAAAATGTGAGACTCAGAATAGCTTTCATAAGGATATCTAAGAATTTAGAAATATGTTATTTTGATAATAAAATAAATTTTTGAATATACTTACCCGGTGATTATAATAGCTGCAACTCTGTTGCTCGACAGAAAACTCTAAGGTAAAACTCGCCAGCGATCGCTACACAGGTTGCGGGTGTGCCCAACAGCGCCATCTGTCGTCCAGATACCCAGTACTCAATGTAAACAAAGACTCAATTTTCTCCTCGTTCCACTGCGTCTCTATTGGGGAGGAAGGGAGGGTCCTTTAATTTATAATCACCGGGTAAGTATATTCAAAAATGTTATTTTTATTAATAAAATAAATTTTTGAATATACTTACCCGATAATCATGTAGCTGTCAACTCCGTTGCCCGACAGAATTCTATGGAGGGATACGCCAGCTATCACGATACTAGAAGGGGGTGTATTTACCAGCGCCACCTGTGGCCAGGTACTCAAGTACTTCTTGTTGACACCTCCTCAATTATTCCTCGGTCCACTGGTTCTCTATGGGGAGGAAGGGAGGGTCGATTAAATCATGATTATCGGGTAAGTATATTCAAAAATTTATTTTATTAATAAAAATAACATTTTTCAATATTAAACTTACCCGATAATCATGTAGCTGATTCACACCCAGGGGGGTGGGTGAAAACCAGTGTACAAGATTAAAGGATAGCTAAGTATCCCATATTTCATATAATCAGTTATCCACAATAACAATGAAATAATAAGTACCTGGTAAGGAAGTCGACTTGAACCGTTACTCTGCCTTTAATAAGATCGTCTTCCTTACTGAGCGCAGCGTTCCTCTTGGGAGGCTGAATCAACTCAAAGGTGCTAAAGTATACAGGGCTGCAACCCATACTAAAGGACCTCATCACAACCTTTAACCTTGGCGCTTCTCAAGAAAGAATTGACCACCCGCCAAATCAACAAGGATGTGGAAGGCTTCTTAGCCGACCGTACAACCCATAAAAAGTATTCAAGAGAAAGGTTAAAAAGTTATGGGATTATGGGAATGTAGTGGCTGAGCCCTCGCCTACTACTGCATTCGTTGCTACGAATAGACCCAAGGTGTAGCAGTACTCGTAAAGAGACTGGACATCTTTGAGATAGAATGATGCGAACACTGACTTGTTTCTCCAATAGGTTGCATCCATAACACTCTGCAGAGAACGGTTCTGTTTGAAGGCCACTGAAGTAGCCACAGCTCTCACTTCATGTGTCCTTACCTTCAGCAAAGCAAGGTCTTCTTCCTTCAGATGAGAATTTGCTTCTCTAATCAGAAGCCTGATGTAGTAAGAAACTGAGTTCTTAGACATTGGTAGAGAAGGCTTCTTGATAGCACACCATAAGGCTTCTGATTGTCCTCGTAATGGTTTTGACCTTTAGATAGTACTTAAGAGCTCTAACTGGGCAAAGTACTCTCTCCAGTTCGTTCCCCACCATGTTGGACAGGCTTGGGATCTCGAACGACTTAGGCCAAGGACGGGAAGGAAGCTCGTTTTTAGCCAAAAAACCAAGCTGTAAGGAACATGTAGCCGTTTCAGATGTGAAACCTATGTTCCTGCTGAAGGCGTGGATCTCACTTACTCTTTTACCTGTTGCTAAGCACACGAGGAAAAGAGTTTTTTAATGTGAGGTCCTTAAAAGAGGCTGATTGGAGCGGTTCAAATCCTGATGACATTAGGAACCTTAGGACCACGTCTAGATTCCAGCCTGGAGTGGACAACCGACGTTCCTTTGAGGTCTCAAAAGACCTAAGGAGGTCCTGTAGATCTTTGTTGGAGGAAAGATCCAAGCCTCTGTGGCGGAAAACCGCTGCCAACAAACTTCTGTAACCCTTGATCGTAGGAGCTGATAGGGAGCTTACGTTCCTTAGATGTAACAGGAAGTCAGCAATCTGGGTTACATTGGTACTGGTTGAGGAAAACTGCATTGGCCTTGCACCAGCTTCGGAAGACTTCCCATAAAGACTGATAGACTCTGAGAGTGGATGTCGTCCTTGCTCTGGCAATCGCTCTGGCTGCCTCCTTCGAAAAGCCTCTAGCTCTTGAGAGTCTTTCGATAGTCTGAAGGCAGTCAGACGAAGAGCGTGGAGGTTGGGCGTACCTTCTTTACGTGAGGTTGACGCAGAAGGTCCACTCTAGGAGGAAGAGTCCTGGGAACGTCGACCAGCCATTGCAGTACCTCAGTGAACCATTCTCTCGCGGGCCAGAGGGGAGCAACCAACGTCAGCCGTGTCCCTTTGTGAGAGGCGAACTTCTGAAGTACCCTGTTGACAATCTTGAACGGCGGGAATGCATACAGGTTGAGATGGGACCAATCCAGCAGAAAGGCATCCACGCGAACTGCTGCTGGGTCTGGAATCGGAGAACAATACAAGAGGAGCCTCTTGGTCATCGAGGTAGCGAATAGATCTATGGTTGGCTGACCCCACAGGGCCCAAAGTCTGCTGCAAACATTCTTGTGAAGGGTCCACTCTGTGGGGAAGACCTGACCCTTCCGGCTGAGGCGATCTGCCATGACATTCATATCGCCCTGAATGAGCCTCGTTACCAGCGTGAGCTTTCGATCTTTTGACCAAATGAGGAGGTCCCTTGCGATCTCGAACAACTTCCTCGAATGAGTCCCTCCCTGCTTGGAAATGTAAGCCAAGGCTGTGGTGTAGTCGGAGTTCACCTCCACCACCTTGTTAAGCTGGAGGGACTTGAAGTTTATCAAGGCCAAATGAACTGCCAACAACTCCTTGCAATAGATGTGAAGTGTCCTTTGCTCCTGATTCCATGTTCCCGAGCATTCCTGTCCGTCCAGTGTCGCACCCCAGCCCGTGTCCGATGCGTCCGAGAAGAGACGGTGGTCGGAGGACTGAACAGCCAATGGTAGACCTTCCTTGAGAAGAATGCTGTTCTTCCACCACGTTAGAGTAGACCTCATCTCTTCGGAAACAGGAACTGAGCCCGTCTCTAGCGTCATGTCCTTTATCCAGTGAGCAGCTAGAAGATACTGAAGGGGGCGGAGGTGGAGTCTCCCTAACTCGATGAACAGGGCCAGCGATGAAAGTGTCCCTGTTAGACTCATCCACTGCCTGACTAAGCATCGGTTCCTTCTCAGCATGCTCTGGATGCATTCTAGGGCTTGGAAGATCCTTGGGGCCGACGGACAAGTCCGAAAAGCTCGACTCTGAAGATCCATACCCAAGGAGACAATGGTCTGGGATGGAACGAGCTGAGACTCCTCAAAATTGACCAGGAGGCCCAGTTCCTTGGTCAGATCCATAGTCCATTTGAAAATCTCCAGACAGCGACGACTTGAGGGAGCTCTTAAAAGCCAGTCGTCTGACGGAGCCGGACACAAGATCATGATACTGCTGCACAGTCTGTAAACTGTCAATCATGGGCAAGCGAGGAAGTACAGTGACAACCCGAATCTGTCTAGACTGTCTGGGTCGTACAGACAACTCCTTAACGGGTTGCTGAGGTTGCCCACTGCGTCACAACAAGTCCCTTCTGTTGGTTGTTGAACGTCTTCCCAGTGACACATTGACTCCGTAAACAAAAAATCCTCTAACAAGGACTAAGCTTGGACTGCATGTCATGCAACACAGCTCAAGGTCTATGGGAGCAGGTGTGGTAACAGACGGGATTAGCGGCTGAAGTGTAACCATTACCTTCCCTGTAAGCATGTTATGCTTAAATAAAAGTCCATAAGAGGTTATGCAGCTAAAGGCTCCCTCCAAATGACAGAGTCCTCAAGGGAATATCAGAAGGAGGGAGAAAAGAACTTTCTCATCTACAGGGACCTTATCCTAGAAAAGCTAAGTTCTCTGAGTGAGGGTTCACTGGTGCAAAGCAGCAGACTAGAAGGCAACGTTATGAAACTGCTTGACAGTCTAGTGAGTTGGCAACAACCCAAGATGTGTTGAGAAGCATGCGGTAAGGTATGCAGAGCATGATGTATGCAGAGTATGCTGTATGCAGAGCATGCTGTATGTAGAGCATGTTGTATGCAGAGCATGCTGAATGCAGAGCATGCTGTATGCAGAGCATGTTGTATGCAGAGCATGCTGAATGCAGAGCATGCTGAATGCTGAGCATGTAGTAAGTAGAGCCTGCTGTAAGCAGATCCTGCTGAAAGGAAAGCAGAGCGTGTGCATGGCGTTTAACATTTCTCAGAAATTCCATGACCAGTGCTAGAGTGCTTTATGCATGCTTGCATGGGGTTTAAACCATGGTATGCTGAACAGCAGAGTCAGAACGAGCTGGAACAACAACAGAGGTTTCCTCAACTTGAGGGAAAACCTGAGGTTCAGACTGCATAGGCTGAACAACAGACGGAGCAGAAGGCAGGTGCAAGGGTGAAGGAGGTTGACTCCTAGCAAGAGTTGCACCCAAGGATTGCACCAGCTGAGCGGAGGACGGAGGCGGAGTAGTCCGTTCCTGTTCCTGAGAGATGAGTGGAGCATGAGAAGGTTGAGGCTGCGCAGAACAAGGTAAAGTTCTAGCAAGCTGAGGCTCCTGAGGCGCAAGTGCATGGTGTAGATGAGCTTGCCTAGATGAGGGTTGAACTCGGTGCAGCGCTGGTTGAGCAGACAGACTCACGGAGGGGAGAGGTTGTTGTACCCCAACCGAGAGTTGCACCACTGGTGGAGCAGCAAGGGGAGGAGGAGGAAGAGTGTAACTCTCCTGATCCCAAAGCAAGGGTTGCCTTAAAGAAGGCTGAGGCTGAACAACACTGTGAACAGCAAACTCCGAAAGTGGTTCAACATCGTACGCCTGGCAGATGGTGCTGCGACCAGGCGGAGCAGGTGCAGGCTGGGCGAGCACAGGCGGAGCAGGTGCAGGCTGGGCGAGCACAGGTGCAGCGAGAACAGGTGGAGGGAGTGCAGGAGGTGCAACACTCTCAGCCCGACACTCACGCATCAAGTCCGAAAGCTGTGCTTGCATGGACTGTAGTAGAGTCCACAACATCATACGCCTGGCAGATGGTACTGTGATCAGGCGGAGCGAGTGTAGGAGGAGGGAGTGTAGGCGGAGGCGGAGGAGCAACACTCTCAGCCCGACACTCACTCATCAAGTCCGAAAGCTGTGCTTGCATGGACTGTAGTAGAGTCCACAACATCGTACGCCTGGCAGATGGTACTGTGATCAGGCGGAGCGAGTGTAGGAGGAGGGAGTGTAGGCGGAGGCGGAGGAGCAACACTCTCAGCCCGACACTCACTCATCAAGTCCGAAAGCTGTGCTTGCATGGACTGTAGTAGAGTTCACAACATCGTACGCCTGGCAGATGGTGCTGCGACCAGGCGGAGCAGGTGCAGGCTGGGCGAGCACAGGCGGAGCAGGTGCAGGCTGGGCGAGCACAGGTGCAGCGAGAACAGGTGGAGGGAGTGCAGGCGGTGCAACACTCTCAGCCCGACACTCACGCATCAAGACCGAAAGTTGTGACTGTATGGACTGCAGTAGAGTTAACTTGGGGTCGGCAGACACTAAGTTCTGCTGAGGTAAAGCCTTAACAGCAGAGATCTGTTGTGGCAGAACCTTACTCCTCTTAGTCGGAGTGTAATCAACTGATGACTGAGGAGAGTCAGAGCTAACCCAATGACTGCATTCGGGTTGTGAACTTTAACTTCGTACGTCTGGCATAGGTCTGGACTTAACGTTTAAGAAGTCTTGAGACCTGAGACCAGCGTTACTCTGCCTTAATTTTCTCCCCTAATCTCTTCTGCAGACGAGCAAAATAAGGGCTCAATCGTCTGCGGGTGGGAGTGACGGTCTCGGTAAGACACGCCCACAACCACCGAGAATACTTCTGTGCGCCGATCAAGGCCTGCTGAACCCTTATGCCCTTCGACATTGCTTCTCCCCTGGGCTTGGGAGCTTGCAAGAGGTCCCGGACTGGGAGGACGACTGGCGCGCACAAAAGTACCCTCACGCACTAATCACTTATCACTTTGATTTCTGTTTGCACTTATTTCACTGAACTCGAAACTTTAAGTGGTTTGTACCTGAAATACGCAATTCTATCCTTTCTCAAAGTTAGTAATTGCGAAAACAGAATTACAATGTAACAGAAAAATCTAATGAAAGATAAATCAGTGGTTGGAAAGAGACTAAACACTAGATCACTCTAGAAACGTTTAGTTTCTTCCCCTAAAGAGACTAGGGAGAAGAGCAAAAAAAACGATAACGACGTTACTCGTACGCCTGGCAGGCTTGAATGAAACGTTTATCCTCTTTCTCCCTCCGTCTCTATCTCTCTCTCTCTCTCTCTCTCTTGACTTAGAACCTGAGAGAAGAGCCCAATCATATATATCGTTAAAACATATTATTGTTAAAGGAAAAAAACTGAAAAGTTCCTTTATTAGGATCAAAACCATTAAGTTAAGAAAGAATGAACAAAACGCTAGACACGGTTACTCTTACTGCAACGTGAAACCGTGAACATTCTTTCTCTATCGTAACGATAGAGTGCAAGTTGAACGTTCTGAACGTCAACAACTGCAGAGACAAAACAAAACGTTAGTTCAGCTTTGAAAACAGTACGAGACTGTCAAAGAAAATCTTTCAAACTCTGTGGCGGAAATAGCATAATATGTTAACAGGTAAAACCGAAATGACGGGCTCAAAGTTTATTAACTTCGGTAAAAGACCGCCTACTATTAGGAAGGTCGAATATAAACAAATATAAAAATTAATTTTAATGAGTTTATAATAAAAGGAAGTTAATCGAAGAGGCCTATAAGAGGCGGAGAGATATAAAATAAATCCATAACTTTTGTTAAGCAAAATTAAGAAAGAGAGTCTATACTCTCTTAGACACCAACACTTCCGTCTAAGGGAAGGGTCGGCCATTGAAAGGTGAACGAGAGTTCATACTCTCTCGTCACCAAAATTAAACAAATTAATTCCAAAAGCTAACTAAGCTAATATAGAAGTTTTCCAGTAAAGCGACAGCCGAAATCAAAGAGAAATACTTCACCAAAGTCGTGAAAATACTCCAAGAACATAAGCGTATCCCAGAACGTCTTGCCGGAAGCACGACAGAGGAATAATTGAGGAGGTGTCAACAAGAAGTACTTGAGTACCTGGCCACAGGTGGCGCTGGTAAATACACCCCCTTCTAGTATCGTGATAGCTGGCGTATCCCTCCATAGAATTCTGTCGGGCAACGGAGTTGACAGCTACATGATTATCGGGTAACTTTAATATTGAAAAATTTATTTTATCAAAATAACATTTTTCAATATTTAACTTAGCCGGTGATTATAATAGCTGATTCACACCCAGGGGGGTGGGTAGAGACCAGCAATATATGTTTACATTATTATGAGCTAAGAGTTTTTATTTCATTTTAGAAGTTATCAAAATAACAAAAACAAAATAAATAGGTACCTGGTAAGGAAGTCGACTTGAACAATTACTCTGCCTTTTTAAGTACGTCTTCCTTACGGAGCCTCGCGATCCTCTTAGGATGCTGAGCGACCCCTAGGATCTGAAGTATCAAGGGTTGCAACCCATACAACAGGACCTCATCAAAACCCCTAATCTAGGCGCTCTCAAGAAATGACTTTGACCACCCGCCAAATCAACCAGGATGCGAAAGGCTTCTTAGCCTTCCGGACAACCCAAAAAACAACAATAAAAACATTTCAAGAGAAAGATTAAAAGGTTATGGAATTAGGGAATTGTAGTGGTTGAGCCCTCACCCACTACTGCACTCGCTGCTACGAATGGTCCCAATGTGTAGCAGTCCTCGTAAAGAGACTGGACATCCTTAAGATAAAAAGACGCGAACACTGACTTGCTTCTCCAATAGGTTGCGTCCATTATACTTCGCAGAGATCTATTTTGTTTAAAGGCCACGGAAGTTGCGACAGCTCTAACTTCATGTGTCCTTACCTTCAGCAAAGCTTGGTCTTCCTCACTCAGATGGGAATGAGCCTCTCGTATTAACAGTCTGATAAAATAGGATAAAGCATTCTTTGACATAGGCAAAGATGGTTTCTTAACTGAACACCATAAAGCTTCAGACAGGCCTCGTAAAGGTTTAGTTCGTTTTAAATAGAACTTAAGAGCTCTCACAGGGCATAAGACTCTTTCTAGTTCATTGCCAACCATATTCGATAAGCTTGGAATATCGAACGATTTCGGCCAAGGTCGAGAAGGCAGCTCGTTTTTGGCTAGAAAACCAAGTTGTAGTGAACATGTAGCCTTTTCTGATGAAAATCCGATGTTCTTGCTGAAGGCATGAATCTCACTGACTCTTTTAGCTGTGGCTAAGCATACCAGGAAAAGAATTTTTAAGGTGAGATCTTTCAGGGAGGCTGATTGTAACGGCTCGAACCTGTCTGACATGAGGAATCTTAGTACCACGTCTAAATTCCAACCAGGTGTAACCAAACGACGCTCCTTCGTGGTCTCAAAAGACTTAAGGAGGTCCTGTAGATCTTTATTGTTGGAAAGATCTAAGCCTCTGTGACGGAAGACTGCTGCCAACATGCTTCTGTAACCCTTGATAGTGGGAGCTGAAAGCGATCGTTCTTTCCTCAGGTATAAGAGGAAGTCAGCTATTTGAGTTACAGAGGTACTGGTCGAGGATACAGATACTGACTTGCACCAGTTTCGGAAGACTTCCCACTTCGATTGGTAGACTCTAAGGGTGGATGTTCTCCTTGCTCTAGCAATCGCTCTGGCTGCCTCCTTCGAAAAGCCTCTAGCTCTCGAGAGTCTTTCGATAGTCTGAAGGCAGTCAGACGAAGAGCGTGGAGGCTTTGGTGTACCTTCTTTACGTGTGGCTGACGTAGAAGGTCCACCCTTAGAGGAAGAGTTCTGGGAACGTCTACTAGCCATCGAAGTACCTCGGTGAACCATTCTCTCGCGGGCCAGAGGGGAGCAACTAGCGTCAACCTTGTCCCTTCGTGAGAGGCGAACTTCTGCAGTACCTTGTTGACAATCTTGAACGGAGGGAATGCATATAGATCTAGATGTGACCAATCTAGGAGAAAGGCATCTATATGAACTGCTGCTGGGTCCGGGATTGGTGAGCAATATATTGGGAGCCTCTTGGTCATCGAGGTTGCGAAGAGATCTATGGTCGGCTGGCCCCAGATGGCCCAAAGTCTCTTGCATACATCCTTGTGGAGGGTCCATTCTGTTGGAATTATTTGTCCCTTCCGACTGAGACAATCTGCCATGACATTCAAGTTGCCGTGGATGAACCTCGTTACTAGCGATATGTTTAGACCTTTTGACCAGGTGAGGAGGTCCATTGCGATCTCGTACAACGTCAGTGAGTGGGTCCCTCCTTGCTTGGAGATGTACGCCAAAGCCGTGGTGTTGTCCGAGTTCACCTCCACCACTTTGCCTTGAAGGAGAGACCTGAAGCTTTTCAAGGCCAGATGTACTGCCAGTAGCTCCTTGCAGTTGATATGCATTGTTCTTTGACTCGAGTTCCATACTCCCGAGCATTCCCGACCGTCTAATGTTGCGCCCCAGCCTACGTCCGATGCGTCCGAGAAGAGAACGTGGTTGGGAGTCTGAACAGCCAGGGGCAGGCCCTCTCTGAGGCTGATACTGTCCTTCCACCATGTCAGGCAAGACTTCATCTTCTCGGAAATGGGGATCGAGACCGCTTCTAGCGTCTTGTCCTTTTTCCAGTGAAATGCTAGGTGATATTGAAGAGGACGGAGGTGTAGTCTTCCTAATGATACGAACTGTTCCAGGGATGATAGCGTCCCTATCAGACTCATCCACTTCCTGACTGAACATCGTTCCTTCTTCAGCATGTTCTGGATGCATAACTGGGCTTGGCTTGTTCTGGGGGCCGACGGAAAAGCCCGAAAAGCTAGACTGTGAATCTCCATCCCTAAATACACAATAGTTTGGGATGGGACCACTTGTGACTTTTCCATATTGACAAGGAGACCCAATTCCTTGGTCAGATCTAGAGTCCACTTTAGATCCTTCAGACAGCGACGACTGGAAGAAGCTCTGAGAAGCCAGTCGTCCAAATAGAGGGAGGCTCTGATGTCCGCTAAATGCAGGAATTTGGCTACATTCCTCATCAGCCTCGTAAACACAAGAGGAGCTGTGCTTAGGCCAAAGCACAGGGCTTGAAACTGGTAGACAACCTTTTCGAAAACGAATCTCAGAAAAGGTTGGGAGTCTGGGTGGATGGGGACGTGAAAGTAGGCGTCCCTTAGGTCTAACGAGACCATCCAGTCTTCCCTTCTGACCGCTGCTAGAACCGACTTTGTGGTCTCCATGGAGAACGTCTGCTTTGTGACAAAGACATTCAGCGCACTGACGTCTAGCACCGGCCTCCACCCTACTGTCTTCTTGGACACCAAGAAGAGACGGTTGTAGAATCCCGGGGTTTGATGGTCCAGGACTTTGACTACCGCTCCCTTCTCTAGTAAGAGAGACACTTCCTGTTTCAATGCTCGTCTCTTGTCTTCCTCTCTGTACCTGGGAGAGAGATCGATGGGAGACGTTGCTAGAGGGGGTTTTCGTACAAAAGGGATCTTGTACCCCTCTCTGAGCAACTTCACAGATTGTGCATCTGCGCCTCTCTTTTCCCAGGTCTGCCAGAAGTTCTTGAGTCTGGCTCCCACTGCTGTCTGAAGAAGTTGGCAGTCAGACTCTGCCCTTAAAGGACTTGGTTCCTTTCTTCTTTCCACGTCTCCCTTCGGCACGAGCACCTCCTCTGCTGGAGGCTCTGCCACGAAAGGGCGGAATAAAACGGGACGCTGGAGTGTCCATCCTTGGTCTAGCTGACAAGGTAGGCAAAGGGGTGGCTTTGCGAGCAGAGGACGCAACAAGATCGTGAGTATCCTTCTGTATCAAAGATGCGGCAATTTCCTTAATCAGGTCCTCTGGAAAAAGGCACTTAGAAAGAGGAGCAAACAGAAGTTCGGATCTCTGGCATGGTGTAACTCCAGCTGAAAGGAATGAACACAGGTTTTCACGCTTCTTAAGGACTCCGGACACAAAAGATGCAGCAAGCTCATTAGACCCATCACGTACGGCCTTGTCCATGCAGGACATAATGAGCAAGGAAGTCTCCTTCTCCGTCGGAGAGATCTTTCTGCTTAGAGCTCCTAGACACCAGTCTAAGAAGTTAAAAACCTCGAAGGCTCTAAATATCCCTTTCAAAAGGTGGTCCAGGTCCGAAGATGACCAGCATATCTTTGAGCGTCTCATGGCTAGGCGGCGGGGAGAGTCTACAAGACTTGAGAAGTCGCCCTGGGCAGAGGCAGAGGCAGGAACTCCCAAGCCGAAAACTTCTCCCGTGGCATACCAGACGCTCGATCTAGAAGAGAGTCTAGCAGGGGGAAACGTAAAAGCTGTCTTCCCTAAACTCTTTTTGGACTGCAGCCATTCTCCTATCACCCGCAAAGCTCTCTTGGACGAGCGTGCGAGGACGAGTCTAGTAAAAGCAGGAGTGGTTGACGGCATGCCTAACACAAACTCTGACGGAGGCGAACGCGGAGCCACAGACACAAACTGGTCCGGAAACATCTCTTTGAACAGGGCCAAAACTTTCCTAAAGTCCAAAGAGGGTTGCGTAGACTTAGGCTCGTCCAGTTCTGAATGCGGTTCATCTACGTGTGCAGCACCATCATCATCAGAAAGTCCCTCATCCGATAACTGATGAGGGAACGGCAACGGAGTGGGTAACGGCTGGTTGGCTGAGTCCGGTCGCACGGGTGCATGCGTGACTGAGCCGGACGCAACGTCATGGAACTGCTGCCCAGTCTGTGAGCTGGCAACAACCATAGCAGCGCGGGGACGCACAGCGTCTACAGTACTCCTGACTGTCTAGACTGATGTGGGTGAGCAGTGGCAACCACACTGGGTTGCGGAGGTTGACGCACCGCGTCAAAACAAAACAACTCTGACGGTTGTTGAACCTCACGAACGTCAACGGATACCTCCGTGCGTCGCTGAACGTCAACATGCGGCTGGCAGATCACACTGGAACGCATGGGTGGCGGAACTCTCTCAACTGGAGTGCGTGAGAAGGTTACCTCAGCGTCCCCAGGACGCACAACCGATCGTGTGGGTGGTTGTAGGCAAGGAGCTGCACTAGCTGGTGCGGCAGCAACCTTCTCCGCACGAAAGTCCTGCATAAGCGACGTTAGTTGAGACTGCATGTCTTGCAGTAAAGACCACTTAGGGTCTACAGGAGCAGGTGCGGCGACAGACGGTGTAACTGTCTGAAGCGGTACCGCTTTGCCTCTCTTAGGAGGTGAGCAGTCATCGAATGACTGCAGCGAGTCCGAACTGACCCAGTGGCTACAGCTGGGCCGTTGGACTTGTGCGGAAGGGACCGACTTGCGCTTTAACGGTCGTGAGACCTTGGTCCATGGTTTCTTGCGAGAAACCCCTTCCGAAGACGAGGTATAAATGGGCTCTCTCGTCTTTGTTAGGCAGGGGCGATCTTGGGTAGATACGCCCGATACCACGGAGGGAACGTCTGTTCGCTGATTAAAGCCTCTCGAACCCATTTGTCGTACGACATTGCTTCTCCCCTGGACTTGGGAGCTTGCAAGAGGTCCCGGACTAGGAGGACGACAGGCACGAACAGACGAACCCTCAAGCGCAACACTATCCACAACACTATCACTCACTTTAACACTTCCCACTGCACTTTTACACTTCAGCTCCTTCACATCCGCCATGAGCTGATTACGGTCACTAGCCAGGGACTCAACTCTCTCACCCAGAGCTTGGATGGCACGCATCATATCAGCCATCGAAGGTTCCTGAGTGCCAGAAGGGGGATTAGGAGCAACCACTACAGGGGAAGGAATAGGTTGTGGGGCATGAGGAGAGGAAAAGTCAATAGAACGAGAGGAACTTCTCCTAACTCTATCTCTCTCTAGCCTACGTGTATACTTTTGGAATTCGATAAAATCGAATTCCGAAAGCCCAACGCACTCCTCACATCGATCTTCCAATTGACAGGTTTTATCCCGACAATTGGAACAAACAGTGTGAGGGTCGATAGAGGCCTTCGGAAGACGCCTTGAACAGTCCCTAGCATTGCACTTCCTAAATTTTGGGACTTGTGAAGGGTCAGCCATTTTGAATTGGTCAAAGGGGAATTCAAAAACTATCAAAAAGTCATCAACAAAGAATCCGTAATCAAAAAGAGTTCAAGGATTTGTGAAAAGAAAGCCTGCACAGCGAAAGCTCAAAACTAGAATAGTGTACTTCACCAATTAGTTGTGAAAACAAATCCAGTTTAGCAACAGCGAGTAAGTACGTCTTGTCGGTAGCACGACAGAGAGAAAATTGAGTCTTTGTTTACATTGAGTACTGGGTATCTGGACGACAGATGGCGCTGTTGGGCACACCCGCAACCTGTGTAGCGATCGCTGGCGAGTTTTACCTTAGAGTTTTCTGTCGAGCAACAGAGTTGCAGCTATTATAATCACCGGCTAAGTTAAATATTGAAAAACAATATTTCCACAGCAACATTACAAATGCTTGGCAACTAATACAACAAAATACCAAATTACAATATCATCTATGAACAAAGAAAGAAATGAGGAAGCAGCAGAGAGATGTGGTCTTCAGGGTGGAAATTTGATTGGAATCTCATAAAGTGAGATGGTATAGGCACAGGAAGAGATGGTGAGACAAGTTATTAGTTAAGGGGATCAGTTTAAAAATTTAAAGGTTACTCATGAATGGCAGAGGCAAGGGACAACAGCATTGCCTTAGCAAGCAGGACAATGCCCTAGAGACTGACTGTATATACATATGGTCAGCGGCCCAGCCCCCTCTCTCCATCTTAGCTAGGACCAGGGAGGGACAGGCAATGGTTGCTGATGACTCAGTAGGTAGACCTATAAGGCTCCCCCAAACACACCATCCTTAGGTCACAAGGATGGTGAGGTTGCAGACACTAAAGGGACTAACCAGTTTGAGCTAGACTCGAACCCTAGTCTAGCGATCACCAGGCAGGGACCCCACCAATAGGCCACTACAATCAGCCAGCTACATTTTTACCAATCATTAAGGACCTCATATATTTCCATATAAGCTATAACACTCAAGAAGGTGGCCTTGCTGTCACATTTTAGCATCAATTAAGGGCCTTTCCTGCATTTGCTTGGCTCTTAGCTGTGTAAGTTTTTCATCTTTCTACTTTACCTCATTTCCCACTTCATTTCTCCCATTTTGAAATCCATCTTTCGACTTTTTATTTCATTGCAACAGCAAAATCTCTCACCCCTTGGGGGCTGAATAGCCTCACAGGCCCCAGTGCCAAGGTCTATAGCCCAAATTCATAAATCCAATCTTTCAAGTTTTTAATCATGTACGAGTTTTTATGCATTTTTTTCAAAATGGAACCCAGCTTTTGCTAATTGTTTTGAGACCATGAAATATGTTATTTTCATTAGTAAAATAAATTTTTGAATATACTTACCCGATAATCATGTAGCTGTCAACTCCGTTGCCCGACAGAATTCTACGGAAGGGATACGCCAGCGATCACTATACAAGAAGGGGGTGTACTCACCAGCGCCACCTGTGGCCAGGTACTGCAGTACTTCTTGTTGACACCACCTCAATTTTTCCTCGGTCCACTGGTTCTCTATGGGGAGGAAGGGTGGGTCAATTAAATCATGATTATCGGGTAAGTATATTCAAAAATTTATTTTACTAATGAAAATAACATTTTTCAATATTAATCTTACCCGATAATCATGTAGCTGATTCACACCCAGGGAGGTGGGTGAAAACCAGTGTACATGTATATCAAGAAGCTAAGTATCCCGTATTTCATATTATCAGTTATTCAAAATAACAATGAAATTATAAGTACCTGGTAAGGAAGTCGACTTGAACCATTACTCTGCCTTTAATAAGTTCGTCTTCCTTACTGAGCGCAGCGTTCCTCTTAGGAGGCTGAACAACCCTAAGGTGCTGAAGTATAAAGAGCTGCAACCCATACTAAAGGACCTCTACACAACCTCTAACCTAGGCGCTTCTCAAGAACGAATTGACCACCCGCCAAATCAACTAGGATGCGGATAGCTTCTAGCCTACCGTAACAACCCAAAAAACAACAATAAAAGCATTCAAGAGAAAGGTTAAAAAAGGTTATGGGATTAAGGGAATGTAGTGGCTGAGCCCTCACCTACTACTGCACTCGCTGCTACGAATGGTCCCAGGGTGTAGCAGTTCTCGTAAAGAGACTGGACATCTTTGAGATAAAATGATGCAAACACTGACTTGCTCCTCCAAAAAGTTGCATCCATAATACTCTGCAGAGAACGGTTCTGTTTAAAGGCCATCGAAGTGGCTACAGCTCTCACTTCGTGGGTCCTTACCTTCAGCAAAGCAAGGTCTTCATCCTTCATGTGAGAATGAGCTTCTCTAATCAGAAGCCTTATATAATACGAAACTGCGTTTTTGGACATAGGCATCGAAGGTTTCTTGATGGCACACCATAAGGCCTCTGATTGTCCTCGTATAGGTTTTGACCTTTTAAGATAGTATTTTAGAGCTCTGACAGGGCAAAGAACTCTCTCTAGCTCGTTACCCACCATGTTGGAAAGGCTAGGAATTTCGAACGATCTAGGCCAAGGACGTGAAGGAAGTTCATTTTTTGCTAAAAATCCGAGCTGTAAGGAACATGTTGCTGATTCGGATGTGAATCCTATGTTCCTGCTGAAGGCGTGAACCTCACTAACTCTTTTGGCTGTTGCAAGGCAGACGAGGAAAAGAGTTTTGAGAGTAAGGTCTTTGAAAGAAGCTGACTGGAGAGGTTCAAACCTAGGAGACATAAGGAACCTTAAGACTACGTCTAGATTCCAGCCTGGAGTGGACAATCGACGTTCTTTAGAAGTCTCGAAAGATTTAAGGATGTCTTGTAGATCCTTGTTGGAGGAAAGATCCAAACCTCTGTGGCGGAGAACTGAAGCCAACATACTTCTGTACCCTTTGATCGTAGGAGCCGAAAGAGATCTAACATTCCTAAGATGTAACAGGAAGTCAGCAACTTGGGTTACAGAGGTATTGGTAGAGGAAACTGCATTGGCTCTGCACCAGCTTCGGAAGACTTCCCACTTGGATTGATAGACTCTACGAGTGGATATCCTCCTTGCTCTGGCAATCGCTCTGGCTGCCTCCTTCGAAAAGCCTCTAGCTCTAGCGAGTCTTTCGACAGTCTGAAGGCAGTCAGACGAAGAGCGTGGAGGTTTGGGTGTACCTTCTTTACGTGAGGTTGACGTAGAAGGTCCACTCTTAGAGGGAGAGTCCTGGGAACGTCGACCAGCCATTGTAGTACCTCTGTGAACCATTCTCTTGCAGGCCAAAGGGGAGCAACCAGCGTCAGCCGTGTCCCTTCGTGAGAGACGAACTTCTGAATGACTCTGTTGATGATCTTGAACGGCGGGAATGCATATAGCTCGAGATGGGACCAATCCAGCAGAAAAGCATCCACGTGAACTGCTGCTGGGTCTGGAACTGGGGAACAGTACAAAGGGAGCCTCTTGGTCATGGAGGTGGCGAACAGATCTATCGTTGGCTGACCCCAAAAGGTCCAAAGTCTGTTGCACACGCTCTTGTGAAGGGTCCATTCCGTGGGGATGACTTGATCTTTCCTGCTGAGGCGATCTGCCGAGACGTTCATATTGCCCTGAATGAACCTCGTTACCAGTGAGAGGTTTAGACTTCTTGACCAAATGAGGAGGTCCCTTGCTATCTCGTACAGCTTCCTCGAATGGGTCCCTCCCTGCTTGGAGATGTATGCCAAGGCTGTGGTGTTGTCGGAGTTCACCTCCACCACCTTGTTTAGCAGGAGGGACTTGAAGTTCATTAAGGCCAGATGAACTGCCAGCAACTCCTTGCAGTTGATGTGAAGCGTTTCCTGTTCCTTGTTCCATGTTCCCGAGCATTCCTGTCCGTCCAAGGTCGCGCCCCAGCCCGAGTCTGATGCGTCCGAATAGAGATGAAGATTGGGGGTCTGAACCGCTAACGATAGACCCTCCTTGAGAAGGATGTTGGTCTTCCACCACATGAGAGTAGTCTTCATCTCTTTGGTAACAGGAATAGAGACCGCTTCGAGCGTCATATTCTTGTCCCAGTGAGCTGCTAGATGGAATTGAAGGGGGCGGAGGTTGAGTCTCCCTAACTCGGTGAACAGGGCTAACGATGACAGGGTCCCTGTTAGACTCATCCACTGTCTCACCGAGCATCTGTTCCTCTTCAGCATGCTCAGAATGCACTCTAGGGCTTGGCTGATTCTTGGGGCCGACGGAAAAGCCCGAAAAGCTTGACTCCGAATCTCCATTCCCAGGTAAACGATGGTTTGGGAAGGAATAAGCTGGGACTTTTCTAAGTTGACCAAAAGACCCAGTTCCTTGATCAAGTCCAAAGTCCAGTTGAGACTCTCCAGACAGCGACGACTTGTGGGGGCTCTTAACAGCCAGTCGTCTAAATAAAGGGAGGCTCTGATGTCCGCCAAGTGGAGGAATTTTGCAATATTCCTCATCAGTCGCGTAAACACCATAGGCGCCGTGCTTAGGCCAAAACACAGGGCTTGGAATTGGTACACAACCTTTCCAAAAACGAATCTCAGGAAAGGTTGGGAGTCTGGATGAATAGGAACGTGAAAGTAAGCGTCTTTCAGATCCAACGAGACCATCCAGTCCTCCTGCCTGACCGCTGCTAGGACCGACTTCGTCGTCTCCATAGTGAACGTCTGCTTGGTGACATAAGCATTGAGCGCACTGACGTCCAGCACCGGTCTCCAACCTCCTGTCTTCTTGGCCACCAGAAAGAGACGGTTGTAGAAGCCCGGGGATTGATGGTCCCGGACTATCACCACTGCCTCCTTCTGTAACAGGAGCGACACCTCTTGGTGTAACGCTAGCCTCTTGTCCTTTTCCTTGTAGTTGGGAGAGAGGTTGATGGGAGAAGTGGTCAGAGGGGGATTGCGGCAGAATGGTATCCTGTAACCCTCCCTTAGCCACTTGACAGACTGGGCGTCTGCACCTCTTCTTTCCCAAGCTTGCCAGAAGATCTTGAGTCTGGCTCCTACTGCTGTCTGGAGAGGAGGAGAGTCAATGTTTGCCTTTCGAAGGCTTGGGACCTTTCTTGGACCTGCCCCTGAAACCGTCTGGACGGGTACTTCCTCGGCTGGGGGCTCTGCCACGAAAGGGCGGAATAAATCTTGTAGCAGGAGTATCGGCCACTGGGGTGCGGTAAGTTCTAGGAACCGAAGGAGCAACCTTAGCCTTACGTGCTGAAGAGGCCACAAGGTCATGAGTGTCCTTCTGAATAAGAGCCGCAGACAATTCCTTGATAAGGTCCTCAGGAAACAGGAACTTAAAAAGCGGAGCAAAAAGTAACTGAGACCTTTGACAAGAGGTGATACCAGTGGAAAGGAAGGTGCAAAGTTGTTCCCTTTTCTTGAGTACTCCCGAAACAAACATGGAGGCAAGTTCGCCGGAACCATCGCGAATTGCTTTATCCATACAGGACATTATAAGCATGGCCGAGTCCTTGTCAGATGGGGCAGTCTTCTTGCTCAAGGCCCCCAGGCACCAGTCGAGAAAATTAAAAATCTCAAAGGCGCGAAAGACTCCCTTTAAGAAGTGGTCTAAGTCAGAAAAGGTCCAGCAGACCTTAGAGCGCCTCATAGCCGACCTTCGTGGAGAGTCAACCAAACTTGAGAAGTCAGCCTGGGCAGAGGCAGGGATTCCCAAGCCTGGTTCCTCTCCTGTGGCATACCATACGCCCGCCTTAGAAGTCAGCTTAGTAGGTGGAAACATGAATGACGTCTTCCCTAGTTGCTGCTTGGACTGCAACCAATCCCCTAACATTCTCAAAGCTCTCTTAGAAGATCTAGCGAAGACGAGCTTAGTGTAGGCAGACTTAACAGGTTGCATGCCTAGAGAAAACTCTGATGGAGGAGAGCGAGGGGTAGCAGAAACAAAGTGATCCGGGTAAACCTCTCTGAAAAGAGCCAGGACCTTGCGAAAGTCAATGGAGGGTGGTAAAGACTTGGGTTCCTCCACGTCAGAAGAGGGATCATCCAGGTGCGCAGCTTCCTCCTCAGAAACCTCATCACCTGAGGGTTGAGAAGCGAGAGGTAAAGTTACAGCGGTATGTTGAACGGCAGAATCCTGACAAGCGGGTGCATATACACTTGCGGATTCATCCTCAAGTCTCTGTTGAAGAGGATGAGGGCTGGTAATGACAAAGTCATGAGGCTGGGAAGAAGGAGGCTCTGCGGGAGTCTGGGGAGCAAGCGTGGTGAGAGGCGACTGTAGTAAAACCTGAGGTTCATGCTGCAAAGACTGCTCAAGCTGAGGAGAAAGAGGTAGATGCATGCGTTGAGGTGGCTGACTCATTGCATGAGGTTCATGTCTCAAGAGTTGCGCTTGCTTCAAGGGTTGAGGTGGCTGCGCAGTAAGAGGTTCCTGTCTCACGAGTTGAGGTTCTTGAGGTGGGTGCTGCGAGAGTTGAGGTGGCGGCTGCGCAGAAAGAGGCTCCTGTCTCACGAGTTGAGGTTCTTGAGGTGCTTGCCTCGAGAGTTGAGGTTCTCGCCTCGAGGAAAGTGGAGGTATCAGCTGCGAGAGCTGAGGTGGCTGCCTCAAGGATGGCAGAGGTTGTCGTACCTCAAGAGGTTGCTGCCTCGAGGATGGTCTTACTGCAAGAAACTCTTGCCTCAAAGGTAGAGGAGGTTGTAAGGCATAAGACTCCTGTCCCCATTGTTGAGGAGGTTGCCGCGTGGTAAGAGGTTCCTGCCTCAAGGAAGGTGGAGGTTGCTGCACAACGCTGGTATCTGGCAACTCCCAACGCGGTAGCTCACGCATGGAGGTAGCTTGAGGAACCTCAACTTCGTACGTCTGGCAGACTGGACTGCGTAGAGGAGGAGGAGCGCTCGCAGGAGGAGGTGTAACCTTCTCTGCCTGAAACTCACGCATCAATACCGCAAGCTGCGACTGCATAGACTGCAGCAAAGCCATCTTGGGATCAACAGACGTTGAGGTCTGTTGAGGCAGAGCCTTAACAGAAGTTGAGGTCTGTTGAGGCATCGCCTTACCTCTCTTAGGAGGCGTGCAGTCACCTGATGACTGCGGCGAGTCAGAGCTAGCCCAATGACTACATCCGGGCTGTAGAACTCGTGCGGTCTGGACTTTACGCTTAAGAGGTCTTGAGACCTGAGTCCAGCGTTTTCTCCCCGAAAATTCTTCTGCAGACGAGGAAAATAAGGGCTCAATCGTCTGAGAGTGGAAGTGACGATCTCTGTAAGATACGCCCGCAACCACCGAGGATACTGCTGTGCGCCGATCAAGGCCTGCCGAACCCTTTTGCCCTTCGACATTGCTTCTCCCCTGGGCTTGGGAGCTTGCAAGAGGTCCCGGACTGGGAGGACGACTGGCACGCACAGAAGTACCCTCACGCACAACACTGACACTGACACTAGCACTCGGCACAGCACTGGCACTACCACTTCCCACTGCACTTTTCACTTTAAGTTCCTTGACGTCTGCCAAGAGGAACTTGTGGTCACTCACTACCGACTCCACTTTATCACCTAAAGCCTGAATGGCACGTAAAACATCAGACATATCAGGCTGAGCACAAATAGTAGGATCGGGGATAGCCACTACAGGGGGAGGAAAAGGTTGAGGATCATGGGGTGAGGAATAAAGCGAAGAGCGAGCCGAACTCCTCCTAACTCTCTCTCTCTCTAACTTAGTGGTATACTTGAGGAATCGAACAAAATCAAGTTCCGAAAGTCCGGCGCATTCCTCACATCGATCTTCCAACTGACAGGATTTTCCCCTACAGTCGGAACAAACGGTGTGAGGATCAACCGAGGCCTTCGGAATACGCCTAATACAAGTCCTACATCGTCTTTGGGGAGGAGCTTGAGAAAGGTCGGACATCTTGAATCAAAGAACAGTCAAGGGGGATTCCAATTAAAGCAAAATATCGTTAACCATTAATCAAATCAATCTAAAAGCTATCTAAGCTAAGAGACAAGTTTCCTGTATAGCGAAAGCTGAAATCTTAGAGCAATACTTCACCAAAAACCGTGAACAAGACTCCAAAATTATAAGCGTATCCATGTAGGTCTTGCCGGAAGCACGACAGAGGAAAAATTGAGGTGGTGTCAACAAGAAGTACTGCAGTACCTGGCCACAGGTGGCGCTGGTGAGTACACCCCCTTCTTGTATAGTGATCGCTGGCGTATCCCTTCCGTAGAATTCTGTCGGGCAACGGAGTTGACAGCTACATGATTATCGGGTAAGATTAATATTGAAAAGTATGTAATAAAAGAACCACCTCCATATATACCTAAGGGATTGACAATTAGTTTCTTTGGATAAAGTCCTTCATTTATGAATTTTGTAGTTTTTGTTTCTATAGAAACTCCTCAAAAGCTAAATAAATGAATTATTTTTTCAAGTTTAAAAAAATACTGTAGCGTATTTTAGATTAGTATTGCCATTTTACACAGAGTTTCCAGGTCCCCAATACAAACATTTGGAGATACAAACAAATCCAACTGAATATAATAAAGATTAAGAAATATTGTAATAAACGGATTTTGAGCGAAGCGAAAAATCTATTTTTGGGTAAGATAGCCATGTCGTCCTGATGGAAGTTCCTTCAGGTAGCTTCCTAGGGTATATTACAACTACGGCGATATTCCCAGAGAATTTACCTTCAGGTACCCAGAATTCTAACTCCTGGAGCGAGTATCCCTAAAAAGACCTTAGGGATATCGTAAATATCAGTGGACGTATTCTTGACACGCCTCATAGCAATCTATACCCCGAATAGAGTTAACACTTCGTAGGGGTAAAATGGCAAGAAAACGAAAACGATAAGAAAGGGGGGAGCCGTTCATAAGGCATCTCTCCTCCCCGTTTCGAAAGCGTGCCCTGCGCCGCTCACGGCGCCATCTGTATTCCTTGTAGCGATACACGAGGTGCTACAGATACTGTATGTAGGGAGGGGTCCTACTATCCTTTTCACTCTTATTTATTTATTTTATTTTTTGAAAAGGAGCAGGGCGGGTCCATCAGGACGACATGGCTATCTTACCCAAAAATAGATTTTTCGCTTCGCTCAAAATCCGTTTTTTGGGCTCAAGCCATGTCGTCCTGATGGAAGTATACCAGAGCATTACTGTATCTGTGGATTCTCAATACGTGCCGTACTCCTCAAGAATGTTTCTTAGTCAACTCGACTGACAGACCTAAGATGTTACCGTTATACATCTTTTCACTAATCATAAGCCATGAGAGTGCTTCCTGCCCCCTACAGGGAGGAGTCCTACTAGACTCTAGAAACGAACGAAGAGTACATATACCTATGTATGAATCACTCGCCAGCCAGTACCATATAGTGGTCTCACTCTATATGAAGTAAAGCGAAGTCTTACGGGACTACAGTATCCAAAAGAAAAAGTCCCGACCAGCACCCTGGTCGAAGTAAAATTAGACAAAAGGTTATATCTGCGTAGGATTAAACTTGCTGCTACCACCATCCTCAGAAAGGGGTGGAGTCCTTATTGCTAAGGAAAGTATAAACCAGTATAATCCAGGCTTTGCATTAAGGAATAGGCTATTATAGATATCCCCGATTAATATACATAGGCTAAATGCTCAAAAAACAATATGAAATCAAAAATAGGTGAAGGAGACGCAAGGTTCCCGAGAACAAGTTTATTGAGAAACAATAAATAGACATGGTCACCATAAATATGTACATATGCTAGGTGGATGACCAACAATTTACACAAGTACTGTAGTGCATGGATGAATGATTATCTGAAAGAAAACATATGTGTCACATACACATACCCCGGTATCAAACTTAACGTCCATGTTACTACTTTGCTGACAATAGCGTTGGCAAACGCTTGGCACACCTGTCTGTACTTGTGCTACCATCACCATAACGTTGGAACAGTCACTGTGGGCTCTAAGAGCCTTCACTACCAGTTATATCAACGCATATAACTAACCATTCACCCAAGAATCCAAGTCCCAAATGATTCCGCTGTTCCTCGCAGAGTTAAACAGCAGGGTTAACGACGCAACCAACTGCTACCACAGACCTCTTTAGCTGCTCCACTTGCTTAGCATAGTGGCGAAAGAATACCCTGGAAGACTTCCAGCCAGTGTATGAACGAAGGTGTTCAAAATCCATAAAGTTAAAGAAGTTTAAGGATGAAGCAACTTTCCTCGGATCATGACCTGCGGGTGAACTGTCAGGATCCGCTCTGCGAATAAAATATGTAATTTTCGCCCTAAGCTGATTTAAAGATAAATTCGAGCCCGATGTTTCTCCTCTGAATAGTTGGCCCCCATGGAAGTCTGAAGTTCTACGAAGATAGTCCTTAAGGCATTCTACGGGACATAGAGATGCATCTTCTTTCAGAGGGCAGATTCTCCAGGGACCCCACCTGTTGGTGGGCAACTCGTTCTTAGCGAGAAACGTAGGGTCCGGAAACAGGTTCAGTTCTCCCCCATCCAGGAACTGAACTCGGCCCTCCTCTCTCGAGAGGGCCACAATCTCACTAACTCTGGCCCCAGAAGCAAGGGCAAAAAGGAAGATCACTTTTTGAGTCAGGTCCTTCAACGCACATTCCTCATTATCTAGTAATGAGGCAAAATGAAGGACTTTGTCTAACGACCATGAAATAGGCTTTGGAGGAGCTGATGGTCTAAGCCTAGCACAGGCCTTTGGGATCTTATTAAACATCTCGTTAGCGAGGTCTACCTGGAAGGCATATAGAATGGGTCTTGTTAGAGCTGACTTACATGTAGAAATTGTGTTCGCCGCCAGCCCCTGTCCGTGGAGGTGAATGAAGAAGGATAGGCAGAACTCCGTAGAGATCTCGTGCGGGTTCTTATCTTTGACAAAGGCTACCCATTTCTTCCACGCAGATTCGTACTGCCTCCTAGTAGACTTACACTTGTATTCTTCCAGGAAGTCGATACTATCTTTCGAGATTCCGAACCGTTTCTTCACCGCTAGGGAGAGAAAATCATGAGCTGCAGGGTTCGGGTTTTCTGTAATGAAGCGAAGACAGTCGACTTCTGGACTTGCTGGGACAGAACTGGGTCCGGGAGTGGTAGAAACCTCAGTTGTAGTTCCAGAGCTAGAGGGAACCATACACTGTTCGGCCACTTGTGGGCCACTATTGCTGCTACTCCCTTGAAGGATCTCAGTTTGTTGAGGACCCTCAACATCAGATTGTGAGGGGGAAACAGGTAGATCCTGGACCATCTGTTCCAATCGAGGGACATCGCATCTATTGCTTCTGCCGAGGGGTCCACGTATGGGGACACATATTTCGGCAGCTTCTTGTTGTCCTTCGTCGCGAAGAGGTCTATCTGCAGTTCTGGGACTTGTCTCAAGATGAAAGAGAATGATCCTGCGTCTAGGGACCATTCTGTCTCTATCGGTGTAACCCTGGATAGAGCGTCCGCGGTCACATTCCGGACTCCTTGAAGGTGAACTGCTGACAGGTGCCACTTCTTCTTCTCCGCCAGTCGGAATATGGCTAACATTACCTGGTTGAGAGGTGGGGATCTCGATCCCCGCCGATTCAGACATTTCACAACCACCTCGCTGTCCAGTACCAACCTTACGTGGATCGAGTGACGTGGGGATACTTTCTTCAGGGTAAGAAGTACTGCCATAGCTTCTAGAAAGTTTATGTGAAAGGTCCCAAATAGCTTGGACCAGATCCCTTGCACTTTTTTCCGATGGGAGTGACCCCCCCCCACCCTACCTTTGAGGCGTCTGTGTGGATTGTCACTGACGGGGGGGTGGCTGAAGAGGTAGAGACCTCTTTAGACGACTGGCTTGAGACCACGGTCTGAGAAGAGAACGTAGTCGAAGTGGGACCGGTCTCTTCAAGTCCCTTCGCTCTTTCGATGCAAAGGTTCTCCATACTCCCGCTGCATCTTTTAACTGTGCTCTTAGCACTGGGTCTGTTACTGATGCAAACTGAAGAGAGCCCAAAACCCTCTCTTGTTCGCGTCTTGATATCCTCTCGGAACCTAGAAGTCTCCTGACAGACCCCGCTATTTCCTTCCTCTTTGACATCGGGATGGAAAGACGGTGTGACACTAGATCCCAGTGAATTCCCAACCACTGGAACCTCTGAGCTGGAGAAAGACGAGACTTCTTTCTGTTGATCATGAAGCCTAGATATTCCAGGAACTGAATCACTTGTAGGGAAGCTTGCAAGCATTCTGCTCTGGATGCTGCCCACACCAACCAATCGTCCAGGTAGGCTACTACCTGGAACCCTTTTAGGCGTAACTGTTTGAGAGCTGCGCTCGCAAGCTTCGTAAAGATCCTTGGGGCTATGTTTAGTCCGAAGGGCATCGCCCTGAAAGCGTAAAGTTTTTGTTGTAGCTTGAATCCTAGGTAGGGGGAGAGACGACGACTTATTGGAACGTGCCAATATGCGTCTGACAAATCGATGGAGACGGTATATGCCCTCTTGGGCAGTAAGGCCCTTATGTGTTGTAACGTTAACATTTTGAACTTGTGGTTCACTATGAACTTGTTGAGTGGTGACAAGTCCAGAATGACTCTGAGTTTCCCCGAGTCTTTCTTGGGAACACAAAACAGCCTCCCTTGGAACTTGATGGACTTTACCCTCCTGATCACCTTTTTCTCCAACAGATCTTGGATGTACTCCTCCAAAACGGGGGTGGAGTGTTGGAAAAATTGAGGGCACTGGGGCGGAGTACTGTACCAACTCCAACCCAGTCCATTTTTGAGAAGGCTGTGGGCCCAGGGATCGAAGGTCCAGCGATCCCGGAAATACTGAAGTCTCCCACCTACCGGCGACACTTCACTTTGACTGCCCTGCAGTCTTGCCTCCCTGGCCGCGACCACCTCTGAATCCTCGTCCCCTAGAGGGGCGTCTTGATGACCCTCTAGCTGCTCCTCTGGGTCTTGCACGAAACGTGGTCGACTGTCCCTCGAACACGGGATTGAATGCCGGGGAAGCTGATGACATGGCTTGGGGAACCCATTGGAAGGTGGTCGGGGTCTGGGCTACCAGTTGTGGAACCGGAGGCAAAGCTGGCTGCTGCTGCTGTTGTCTTTGCGGTTTGAAGGACTTGGCTGGACGGGAGGAAAACCTTGACTTCTTCGCCTTTCCTTTCGGCTGAGGGCCCTCATCCGGAGAAGACTTCCTCTTAAGGGACAGGCCCCACTTCAGGAGAAGATTGCGGTTCTCAGTGGCTGCCTTGTCCACGATCTCTTTGACCACATCCTTGGGAAAGAGATCTTTACCCCAGATGCTGGATGAAATTAGCCTCTTGGGTTCATGCCTCACTGTGGCCGAGGCGAACACAAACTCCCTACAGGCCCTCCTTGCTTTAACAAAGCAATAGAGGTCCTTGGTTACTGTGGCCAGATGGATTTTGGCCATAACCATGAACATCTCTGGCATCTTGGGGTCGCTAGCCATCGTCTCCATGTTGGTCTGGAGAGACATCGAGGCTGCCAGGCGCTCCTTTGTGTCCAATTCCCTCCGTAGAAGGAATTCCGACAACTTGGGAAGGTTTTCGCCGAACTGCTGTCCTGCAATGTCGGCGTCTAACTTCCCAACCGAGAAAGTAAGGTGCACCTCCTTCCAGTCCTTATTGTCCATTGGCAATGCCAACGATAGAGGTTTACATTCCTCCAAAGACGGGCACGGCTTGCCAGCTTCAACCGCCTTCATGACGGCCGCAAACCCCTTTTGCATAAAGGGGAAGGCCCTAGCCGGGGAGGATACAAAGGAGGGGTGCTTCTTACTCAAAGCGGCAACTTTTGAGTTTGAGAACCCCCTCTCCTTTAAAGCAGCTGTCAAAGTGGCTTGAGCCTTGGAGTGATCCAGGATAATCACCTCCTTTGGTTCCGTCTCCTCCTTCGAAGCCGGCTCCTTCTTCAAACGGACATAGCAGTCCGGGTAGGCCCCTCTACTGGGCCAGAATTCCACCTCCTCAAGGGGAACTGAGCCCAGTTTCTCCGACATGACGATCTTCCCAATCGTCATCGGCATGTGCTCGGCATATCTCCACGGGTTGGCATCCGAGCACAGAGGAAGGTCCTTAACGTTGAGCTTCTTTGGAGGTCCACGTGATGCTGTGATCTTCTGCATCTGGAGCTCCAAAGTAGCGGCCTTCTGATTATTCTCCCTCTGCATCTGTTGGATCATACCAACGATGGAAGAGAGAGCCTGTCCAAGCTCTGCTGGAAGAGCGGACGAGGTAGAGGGGATAGGTTCAGGGACCTGAACCGGCACGTCTGATGATACGGGAACCTCTTCCTCCACGGCAATAGGATCTCGATCCTCCTCCTCGCCCTCTGCGAGGAGATCCTGCTCCGCACGATCGGACAAGTCGGACATCTTGTCGTCCAACTGGATGTCCTGCATGGCGTCAGCGACATCCTCCTCCACTGGAATCTGGATCAGAGGGATCTCCGGCCGAGGCTGGGGAACAACAGCATCAGGGGAAGCCTTGGGAAAAAGGTATGCCCTCATCTTCTCGTTAGGAAGATAAGGTCCAGTGGTGTTTTTCTGAAAACCCCTTACCCATAAGCGAAGCCTCTCCCTCGCTGCATCTCTTGACTCCGCCGACCTAGGGGATTCAAAAGCCTCTGATAGCAGGTTAGTACATACAGCACATACCTGCGGATCCCAGTAACGATGGTCATCATTGGAGGCTGCACAAGCCGCGTGCCTCCTACACGAGGCATGTCCGCAAAAGTTCTTACTGCGGACATTGCAGAAGACACTATCACACTTCGGATGCTCCTCCTGTAAAAGAAGAAAAATTTCCATGAATATCAAGTGAATTTCAATTCACATGTAACAAATGAGTATTCAACAAGAATAAGGGAAAGACACCTACTTGTGAAACCCACACAAACACCTGTGGAAGCCCACCAGCCAAGTCACATAGTTAGTCTTTACTAGAATAACCAGAGAACGTATTTCCAAAGGAAATTAGGTGTAGCTCACACCTAAGGTAAAATATTACCATTCCGGCCAGGGATAAAAGAATTATCTTTTATCCTTGTAAGGCGACACCAGGTGATTGTACCAGTAACACAAGTAAGATAGAAAAGACAGTGTTGTAACCTACTACATCATGAACTCCCTTGGTTGAATATACCACCAAGAGAGGACTGATACAGTACCTGAGGGTGGTGTGCCAGCCGGCTATTGCCGATCAGCACCCCCCCCCCCCCCCCGTTTTTCGAAAGGTAGATCTCAAGTGCACAACATCAGATCACCTTTATTGGGGAGAACTCCAGATCCCATGCCTGAACCGGCCGGCAGTGGTTGCCGGACCACAGCCACCCAGTTTGCACTGCGTTGCCGGCCATCATTCTTAGTGGCCGGCTGACTGGGCAGTGTCGCAGGCCGGCCGGCAGCAGTAAACAAACCCTGCCGGCTGGCCCCCACACTAGGCAGCGCTCGGCTGCCGGCCCCACTTGTAGTGGCCGACAGATGAGCAAGAGACCGGCCGGCAAAGGTATACACCCAACGCCGACCGACAGCAAGAGAACTGGAGAACACCCCTCCCCACCGACGGCCGGCCTGTAGGCCGGCAGACGGCAAGGACAACACATACTAAGACAATAGAATGAGTGCCGGGTTAAGAGACTATGAGTCTCTGGGCCCGGCACCCGAAAGAGTGCCGAAAGGAAGGGGAGACACTAAGTCAAGCTTCCTAACCGCTGCCTACTGAATCTACAGACGGCAGCGATGGAGGGACCAAGAAAGGACCGGGCAGCACTCGAAGTAATGGTCTCTGCCGGTCGGCACACTCTGCCGGCCGACAGGAGACCACGTCAGTTTCTCATCCCAACCTAGGCTAGGCAAGGATGCAGACGACTGACACAAGGAACGGAAAAAAGAAGGGAAGGACAGAGGGTCCTATCCAACCTTACCTTGGTTAAGGGTCATTCCCAACTAAGACAGTTCATCTCAGTTAGAGAAAGACCCGAGAGGGAGGCCGGCACTACTGGCTGCCTCCCAAGAACCACGGCAAGGAAGGAATTGCCTTTCCAGAAAAGGGAACATATCCCGAGACCAGAACGGCAATAGGACAGTCTGATGAGTCACCGAGTAAAGGGATCACTACTGGAACCCAACAAGGTGGACCAAGGGGATAACCCTTAATGCCCGAGTCAATCAGCAAGGGAGACTCTGCCCCATGCCAGACAAACCGGGCTCAGACTAAACACTGTTGTACTGTCCCCCTCTGAACCAATACAGTTGGAACGGGAAGGTACAGTACTACCCCAGCATAGATATATTTGAAGATTAATTCAAATAAACCACTAGAGTTAAGCCTAAGGCTTAAACAGAGGGAAAGGGTTTGCCCCTTCCCCGAAGAGAAGGGAGCAAACGGGGAACAGATAATATTATAATGACCTAAGACAACCTAGCCTAGGCACTAAGAGAATCGATTACCTAATTCACCGAAACTCACACCAATACTATCTTGGAAGGTACTCGAAAAGGACTTATATGTATAACGTTGCCTAACGCTTAAAGCAATAAATTCACATTTGGAAGACTAATTATCATGCAGGAAGTACATAGGCCAACAACTAGCCTACGAAGACTAGTGTTGGCAGCCTTGGCAAAACTTCGCCAGGCACACTACTATCGCATCATAACAGAATTCCTAAATAAGCTAAGTAGCTAATATTTAAGCGCAAAGGGGCTGGGAACGTCGCTCTTGCTGACAAATAAATCCTATTCTAGCGAGCGACAGCATCCATGATGCCTCCAGCAGGCAACAGCTCTTGTATCAAAGATAACTCTTTTAATTACTTTAATTTTAACCAAGAGCCTACATTTATACATAAAAGAGATAGTACTCAACTTATCCGAGGCAGAAGAAGTTGGAGAAAGCATTATTAAGCGAGAAAATTCCAAGATTGGGTAGAAAACAGGGAAAACACACCGAGTCGTAGAGCTACGCAAAAAGGAATACAGATGGCGCCGTGAGCGGCGCAGGGCACGCTTTCGAAACGGGGAGGAGAGATGCCTTATGAACGGCTCCCCCCTTTCTTATCGTTTTCGTTTTCTTGCCATTTTACCCCTACGAAGTGTTAACTCTATTCGGGGTATAGATTGCTATGAGGCGTGTCAAGAATACGTCCACTGATATTTACGATATCCCTAAGGTCTTTTTAGGGATACTCGCTCCAGGAGTTAGAATTCTGGGTACCTGAAGGTAAATTCTCTGGGAATATCGCCGTAGTTGTAATATACCCTAGGAAGCTACCTGAAGGAACTTCCATCAGGACGACATGGCTTGAGCCCAAAAAAACAATATTGTATTATTTAATACCGTAAGAAAAACAACCTGGTATCTATTTCATATGAAACCTAACTATTTGTTGACTCTTGTGGTGGGAAAACATAGGCATGGGATTCAGGTTAAGCCTACCCTAGGCTAAAATTTAAAATTCAAATTACAAACAGCTTTTTGGAACCTACATATTAAGTTTGGAAATTGAGGGCCTTCTATTTGTTAAAACAATAATGAAGGAATGTAGTTTCAAAGTGAATAACTCATGTTTTGAGATAAGGTCTTTTGAAGTTTTGACTTGCACTTGATGTACAGATTGACTTGCACTTGATGTATAGTCATTATAAATAATTGATATCAAAAAGATCATAGCTGAAATTTTCCTACATATTTAATTATAAATGGTGATCCAGGACTCATTACTGCATTTTAATTTGTCAGGCTTTAAAATATCTTTTACTTTGCAAGTACAGTTCTACAATTATTGTCTATCTTATCTTATCTGACACCCACGGGATGCATAGGAAGGAAGGGAAGAGCGAGTGATAAGATAACAATCAAAACCGTTACAGTGTACAAGCGTGCATGAAACTCGTGTGGTACAGCCTCAATGAATTCACACCATGTCTCTTTCCTGTGCCAACTCTTTGAGCTCAACCCAATTCTCAGGTCTACATTGTGTCAAATTCAACTCTACTTGGTACCTATTCAAACATTTATATCGAGGTACTTTACGGGTATTGAAATGAGGCAAAGAAGACTTTCTTCAATGTTTGAGACAGCTTTCTTTGATAAATTTCAGACATTTATATCCATATTAACGTAATCCTCACTAACTAAAAGTTACTAAGTATCAAAATACAATTCTTTTTTCCCTTTTGGAATCCTTGGGCTTATAGCATCTTGCTTTTCCAACTAGAGCTGTAGCTCAGCTTGTAGTAATAATGATGGTAGAGGCAAGTCTGGTGAAGCAAGACACCAATGTCATAATTTTTAAGGGCGAATTTCACATACATTAATTTTCTATAATGGCTTAACATTACAGAATTCATCAATTATAATTAGAAAATATAACAGTACCAACCTTCTATGATATGAAGAAAAGAAAATATTCACTCAAAGATAAATATTGTAGACCTAAACTGGTGCTGAACAACAAAAACAAATGCAGCCATTTAAATGCTTCAGGCATATCAACGGCTCATGTCTGAGGTTTGAACAATTTTCATAGCCATGTTAACTAATTACAGATTGGTGATGGTGGGAGACTTTACTTTGATCGCTCACAGCAAACTAACGTAGTATGGGGGGCCCTAACTAGTACAACTTTGTTGCTCATGCCAATACATAAACCTTTTCACCACGTTAACGTATCTCCACTGGTACTGAAAGAAAGTGAGTCTTATATACTTACAAATTGAAATGAATACTATACAGCTAATCCCAGCAGGGCAGAAAAAAAATATGAAAAGTTCAAATGGATAAAAATATTTACAAATTCATCATCAATTAAAACATATAATTCACAGAAAAATGTTATTTTGATAATAAAATAAATTTTTGAATATACTTACCCGGTGATTATATAAGCTGCAGCTCTGCTGCTCGACAGAAAACTCTACGTAAAAAATCCGCCAGCGATCGCTATGCAGGTAGGGGGTGTACTACAACAGCGCCATCTGTCGTGCAGGTACTCAGTACTCATTGTAAACAAAGAACTCAATTTTCTCCTCGGTCCACTGCGTCTCTATTGGGGAGGAAGGGAGGGTCCTTTAATATATAATCACCGAGTAAGTATATTCAAAAATTTATTTTATTATCAAAATAACATTTTTCAATATTTAACTTAGCCGGTGATTATATAAGCTGATTCACACCCAGGGGGGTGGGTAGAGACCAGCAATAAATGTTTACATTATTATGAGCTAAGGATATTTTATTTCATTTTAGCAGTTATCAAAATAACAAACATAAAATAAATAAGTACCTGGTAAGGAAGTCGACTTGAACAATTACTCTGCCTTTTTAAGTACGTCTTCCTTACGGAGCCTCGCGATCCTCTTAGGATGCTGAGCGACCCCTAGGATCTGAAGTATGAAGGGTTGCAACCCATACTACAGGACCTCATCAAAACCTCTAATCTAGGCGCTTCTCAAGAAAAGAATTTGACCACCCGCCAAATCAACCAGGATGCGAAAGGCTTCTTAGCCTTCCGGACAACCCAAAAACAACAATAAAAACATTTCAAGAGAAAGATTAAAAAGGTTATGGAATTAGGGGAATGTAGTGGTTGAGCCCTCACCCACTACTGCACTCGCTGCTACGAATGGTCCCAGGGTGTAGCAGTTCTCGTAAAGAGACTGGACATCTTTAAGATAAAAAGACGCGAACACTGACTTGCTTCTCCAATAGGTTGCGTCCATTATACTTCGCAGAGATCTATTTTGTTTAAAGGCCACTGAAGTTGCGACAGCTCTAACTTCATGTGTCCTTACCTTCAGCAAAGCTTGGTCTTCCTCACTCAGATGGGAATGAGCTTCTCGTATTAACAGTCTGATAAAATAGGATAAAGCATTCTTTGACATAGGCAAAGATGGTTTCTTAACAGAACACCATAAAGCTTCTGACTGTCCTCGTAAAGGTTTAGTTCGTCTTAAATAGAACTTAAGAGCTCTAACAGGGCATAAGACTCTTTCTAGTTCATTTCCAACCATATTTGATAGGCTTGGAATATCGAATGATTTCGGCCAAGGACGAGAAGGTAGCTCGTTTTTGGCTAGAAAACCAAGTTGTAAAGAACATGTAGCCGTTTCAGATGAAAATCCGATGTTCCTGCTGAAGGCGTGAATCTCACTGACTCTTTTAGCTGTGGCTAAGCAAACCAGGAAAAGAGTCTTTAAAGTGAGATCTTTAAAGGAGGCTGATTGTAGCGGCTCGAACCTTTCTGACATGAGGAATCTTAGTACCACGTCTAAATTCCAACCAGGTGTAGCCAAACGACGCTCCTTCGTGGTCTCAAAAGACTTAAGGAGGTCCTGTAGATCTTTGTTGTTGGAAAGATCTAAGCCTCTGTGACGGAAGACTGATGCCAACATGCTTCTGTAACCCTTGATAGTGGGAGCTGAAAGAGATCTTTCTTTCCTCAGGTATAAAAGGAAGTCAGCTATTTGAGTTACAGAGGTACTGGTCGAGGATACTGATACTGACTTGCACCAGTTTCGGAAGACTTCCCACTTCGATTGGTAGACTCTAAGGGTGGATGTCCTCCTTGCTCTAGCAATCGCCCTGGCTGCCTCCTTCGAAAAGCCTCTAGCTCTCGAGAGTCTTTCGATAGTCTGAAGGCAGTCAGACGAAGAGCGTGGAGGCCTTGGTGTACCTTCTTTACGTGTGGCTGACGTAGAAGGTCCACCCTTAGAGGAAGAGTTCTGGGAACGTCCACTAGCCATCGAAGTACCTCGGTGAACCATTCTCTCGCGGGCCAGAGGGGAGCAACTAACGTCAACCTTGTCCCTTCGTAGAGGCGAACTTCTGCAGTACCTTGTTGACAATCTTGAACGGGGGGAATGCATATAGGTCTAGATGTGACCAATCTAGGAGAAAGGCATCTATATGAACTGCTGCTGGGTCCGGGATTGGTGAGCAATATATTGGGAGCCTCTTGGTCATCGAGGTTGCGAAGAGATCTATGGTAGGCTGGCCCCATGTGGCCCACAGTCTCTTGCACACATCCTTGTGTAGGGTCCATTCTGTTGGAATGATTTGTCCCTTCCGACTGAGGCAATCTGCCATGACATTCAAGTTGCCTTGGATGAACCTCGTTACTAGAGAAATGTTTAGATCTTTTGACCAGGTGAGGAGGTCCCTTGCGATCTCGTACAACGTCATAGAGTGGGTCCCTCCTTGCTTGGAGATGTACGCCAAAGCCGTGGTGTTGTCCGAGTTCACCTCCACCACTTTGCCTTGAAGGAGAGACTTGAAGCTTTTCAAGGCCAGATGAACTGCCAGTAGCTCCTTGCAGTTGATATGCATTGTCCTTTGACTCGAGTTCCAAGTTCCCGAGCATTCCCGACCGTCTAATGTCGCGCCCCAGCCCGTGTCCGATGCGTCCGAGAAGAGAACGTGGTTGGGAGTCTGAACAGCCAGGGGCAGACCCTCTCTGAGGCTGATACTGTCCTTCCACCAAGTCAGGGAAGACTTCATCTTCTCGGAAATGGGGATCGAGACCGCTTCTAGCGTCTTGTCCTTTTTCCAGTAAACAGCTAGGTGATATTGAAGAGGACGGAGGTGTAGTCTTCCTAACGATACGAACTGTTCCAGGGATGATAGTGTCCCTATCAGACTAATCCACTGCCTGACTGAACATCGTTCCTTCTTCAGCATGTTCTGGATGCATAACTGGGCTTGACTTGTTCTGGGGGCCGACGGAAAAGCCCGAAAAGCTAGACTGTGAATCTCCATCCCTAAATACACAATAGTTTGGGATGGGACCACTTGAGACTTTTCCATATTGACCAGGAGACCCAATTCCTTGGTCAGATCTAGAGTCCACTTTAGATCCTTCAGACAGCGACGACTGGAAGAAGCTCTTAGAAGCCAGTCGTCCAAATAGAGGGAGGCTCTGATGTCCGCTAAATGAAGGAATTTGACTATATTCCTCATCAGCCTCGTAAACACAAGAGGAGCTGTGCTTAGGCCAAAGCACAGGGCTTGAAACTGGTAGACAACCTTTTCGTAAACGAATCTCAGAAAAGGTTGGGAGTCTGGGTGGATGGGGACGTGAAAGTATGCGTCCCTTAGGTCTAAAGAGACCATCCAGTCTTCCTTTCTGACCGCTGCTAGAACGGACTTTGTGGTCTCCATGGCGAACGTCTGCTTTGTGACAAAGACATTCAGCGCACTGACGTCTAGCACCGGCCTCCACCCTCCTGTCTTCTTTACCACTAAGAAGAGACGGTTGTAGAAGCCCGGGGTTTGATGGTCCAGGACTTTGACTACCGCTCCCTTTTCTAGCAAGAGAGACACCTCCTGTTTCAATGCTCGTCTCTTGTCTTCCTCTCTGTACCTGGGAGAGAGATCGATGGGAGACGTTGCTAGAGGGGGTTTTCGTACAAACGGGATCTTGTACCCCTCTCTGAGCAACTTCACAGATTGTGCATCTGCGCCTCTCTTCTCCCAGGTCTGCCAGAAGTTCTTGAGTCTGGCTCCCACTGCTGTCTGAAGAAGATGGCAGTCAGACTCTGCCTTTAAAGGACTTGGTTCCTTTCTTCTTCCCACGTCTCCCTTCGGCACGAGCACCTCCTCTGCTGGAGGCTCTGCCACGAAAGGGCGGAATAAATCTGGACGCTGGAGTGTCCATCCTTGGTCTTGACAAGGTAGGCAAAGGGGTGGCTTTGCGGGCAGAGGACGCAACCAGGTCATGGGTGTCCTTCTGAATCAAAGAAGCAGCAATCTCCTTAATCAAGTCCTCTGGAAAAAGGCACTTAGAGAGAGGAGCAAACAGAAGTTCTGATCTTTGACACGGTGTCACTCCAGCTGACAGGAAAGAGCAAAGGTTCTCACGCTTCTTGAGGACTCCGGATACGAACGATGCAGCAAGCTCACTAGATCCGTCACGTATGGCCTTGTCCATGCAGGACATGATGAGCAAGGAAGATTCCTTCTCAGTCGGGGAGATCTTCCTGCTCAAAGCTCCCAGACACCAGTCCAAAAAGTTGAAGACCTCGAAGGCTCTAAATACTCCTTTCAACAGATGGTCTAGGTCCGATGGTGACCAGCATATCTTAGAGCGTCTCATGGCTAGCCTGCGGGGAGAGTCTACAAGACTTGAGAAGTCGCCCTGGGCAGAGGCAGGAACTCCCAAGCCGAGAACTTCTCCCGTGGCATACCTGACGCTCGATCTGGAAGAGAGTTTAGCAGGGGGAAACGTAAAGGCTGTCTTCCCTAGACTCTTTTTGGACTGCATCCAATCTCCTAAAACTCGTAAAGCTCTCTTGGACGAGCGTGCGAGGACGAGTCTCGTAAAGGCAGGCGAGGATGACTGCGTACCTAAAGCAAACTCTGACGGAGGAGAGCGTGGAGCCACAGACACAAACTGGTCCGGAAACATCTCTTTGAACAGAGCAAGAACTTTTCTAAAGTCCAAAGAGGGTTGCGTGGACTTGGGCTCGTCAAGGTCCGAATGTGGTTCATCAACGTGTGCCGCATCGTCATCATCAGAGAGTCCATCATCCGAGAAATGAGGAGGAAGCGGCAATGGAGTAGGTATCGGCTGGTCAGATGAGTCCGGTCGCGCGGGGACGCACAGCGTCTACTCCAGACTGTCTAGTCTGATGTGGGCGAGCAGAGGCAACCACACTGGGTTGCGGAGGTTGACACACCGCGTCAAAACAAAACAACTTTGACGGTTGTTGTACCTCGCGAACGTCAACGGAAGGTTCTGTGCGTCGCTGAACGTCAACATGCGGCTGGCAGGGTACACTGGAACGCATGGGTGGCGGGACTCTCTCAGCTGGAGTGCGCAGGAAGGTCGCCTCAGCGTCCACAGGACGCACAACCGTGGTTGGTTGTAGGCAAGAGGTTGGTGCAGCAGCAACCTTCTCCGCACGAAAGTCCTGCATCAGAGACGTTAATTGGTACTGCATGGTCTGCAGCAAAGACCACTTAGGGTCTGCAGGAGCAGGTGCGGCGACAGACGGTGTAACTGCCTGAGGCGGTACCGCTTTGCCTCTCTTAGGAGGTGAGCAGTCATCGGAAGACTGCAGCGAGTCCGAACTGACCCAGTGGCTACAACTGGGCCGTTGGACTTGCGCGGAAGGGACCGACTTGCGCTTAAGAGGTCGTGAGACCTTGGTCCATGGTTTCTTACGAGAAACCTCTTCCGCAGACGAGGAATAAATGGGCTCTCTCGTCTCTGTGTGGGTGGGGCGATCTTGGGTAGATACGCCCGAAACCAAGGAGGGAACGTCGGTTCGCTGATTAAAGCCTCTCGAACCCATTGGTCGTACGACATTGCTTCTCCCCTGGACTTGGGAGCTTGCAAGAGGTCCCGGACTAGGAGGACGACAGGCACGAACAGACGAACCCTCAAGCGCAACACTATCCACAACACTATCACTCACTTTATCACTTCCCACTGCACTCTTACACTTCAGCTCCTTGACGTCCGCCATGAGCTGGTTACGGTCACTAGCCAAGGACTCAACTCTCTCACCCAGAGCTTGGATGGCACGCATCATATCAGCCATCGAAGGTTCCTGAGTGCCAGAAGGGGGATTAGGAGCAACCACTACAGGGGAAGGAATAGGTTGTGGGGCATGAGGAGAGGAAAAATCAACTGAACGAGATGAACTTCTGACTCTATCTCTCTCTAGCCTACGTGTATATTTCTGGAATTCGATAAAATCGAATTCCGAAAGCCCAACGCATTCCTCACATCGATCTTCCAATTGACAGGTTTTATCCCGACAATTGGAACAAACGGTGTGAGGATCGATAGAGGCCTTCGGAAGACGCCTTGAACAGTCCCTAGCATTACACTTCCTGAATTTTGGGACTTGAGAAGGGTCAGCCATTTTGAATTGGTCAAAGGGGAATTCAAAAACTATCCAAAGTCATCAACAAATAATCCGATATCAAAAAAAGAATGCAAGGATTTATTGAAGAGAAAGCCTGCACAGCGAAAGCTCAAAACTAGAAACGTGTACTTCACCAAATAGTTGTGAAAACAAATCCAGTTAGCAACAGCGAATTAGTAGGTCTTGCCGGTAGCACGACAGAGAGAAAATTGAGTTCTTTGTTTACAATGAGTACTGAGTACCTGCACGACAGATGGCGCTGTTGTAGTACACCCCCTACCTGCATAGCGATCGCTGGCGGATTTTTTACGTAGAGTTTTCTGTCGAGCAGCAGAGCTGCAGCTTATATAATCACCGGCTAAGTTAAATAATGAAAAATTGTTTATATGTCATACTCGATTTTTAATAACTTTGGAGTCAAATGTAAAGATATTGCCTAAAAGGGGGGTTTACATGGTTGAACGGTTTGTTGAACGCGGAACAATAGACAACTGTTTGAAGTGATGTTCGAACGTGTGAACGGGGTATTTGGTCATCAAACACTTTGTCGAATGGTTCGAAGAAGGTCTGTTCTCGCCTGACTTTTATAGGAGATGCTTCATTGACCACAAACCTTAAGTATTTATGACTGACTCCACCTATTTGAACCATTTGACAAGCAGGTTCGACAAACCTCTCGACCATGTAAATCGAGCTTAAGAACTCATTGCAATAATTGTTGGTTCAAAAGTTGATATAAATTATTATATTTACAGAAATTACTTACTCTTGCAAGCAGAATGTTGATTAGAAGAACCAGGTGTGACACCAATGTGAGAAATCGCGCCGGAATGAGTCCTGTCACTCTCATTTTTGTAATGAATCAACCAGGTTGAAGCCTTTCAGTTAGTATAATTTTGTTGCAGGACCATTCATTTAGGACGGATGCATCTGTTTCAAAGTATGGTGTACATCTACTGCACTGAGTTTCCCTGCAATAAGATAAATAAGTAATTATTACTATTACTGTATTATTATTTTTACAATTAGGGTATAACCCTAGTTGGAAAAGCAGAATGCTATAAGCCCAAGGGCTCCAACAGGGGAAAATAACTTAGTGAGGAAAGGAAACAAGGAAATAAATAAACTACAAGAGAAGAATAAACAATCAAAATAAAATATTTCAAGACAGTAACAACATTAAATTAGATCTTTCACATATAAACTATAAAAGCTTCAAAAAAACAAAAGGAAGAGAAATAAGATAGAACAGTATGCCCAAGTGTACCCCCAAGCAAGAGAACTCTAACACAAGACAGTGGAAGGCCATGGTACAGAGGCTATGGCACTACCCAAGACTAGAAAACAATGGTTTGATTTTGGAGTGCCCTTCTCCTAGAAGAGCTGCTTACCATAACTAGTCTCTTCTACCCTTACCAAGAAGAAAATAGCCATTGAACAATTACATTGGAGTAGTTAACCTCCTAAGCAAAGAAGAATTGTTTTGTAATATGTTATTTTTATTAATAAAATAAATTTTTGAATATACTTACCCGGTGATTATATAAGCTGCAGCTCTGCTGCCCGACAGAAAAACTCTACGTTCAAAATACGCCAGCGATCGCTATGCAGGTAGGGGGTGTACATCAACAGCGCCATCTGTCGAGCAGGTACTCAGTACTCAATGTAAACACAGAACCAATTTTCTCCTCGGTCCACTGCGTCTCTATTGGGGAGGAAGGGAGGGTCCTTTAATATATAATCACCGGGTAAGTATATTCAAAAATTTATTTTATTAATAAAAATAACATTTTTCAATATTAAACTTAGCCGGTGATTATATAAGCTGATTCACACCCAGGGGGGTGGGTAGACACCAGCATTACTTGTTTACATTATTATGAGCTAAGTATTTTGTATTTCATTTTAGCAATTATTCAAAATAACAAACATAAAATAAATAAGTACCTGGTAAGGAAGTCGACTTGAACAATTACTCTGCCTTTTTAAGTACGTCTTCCTTACTGAGCCTCGCGATCCTCTTAGGATGCTGAGCGACTCCTAGGAGCTGAAGTATCAAGGGTTGCCACCCATACTAAAGGACCTCATCAAAACCTCTAATCTAGGCGCTTCTCAAGAAAAGAATTTGACCACCCGCCAAATCAACCAGGATGCGAAAGGCTTCTTAGCCTTCCGGACAACCCAAAAAACAACAATAAAAAACATTTCAAGAGAAAGATTAAAAAAGGTTATGGAATTAGGGGAATGTAGTGGTTGAGCCCTCACCCACTACTGCACTCGCTGCTACGAATGGTCCCAGGGTGTAGCAGTTCTCGTAAAGAGACTGGGACATCTTTATGATAAAAAGACGCGAACACTGACTTGCTTCTCCAATAGGTTGCGTCCATTATACTCTGCAGAGATCTATTTTGTTTAAAGGCCACTGAAGTTGCGACAGCTCTAACTTCATGTGTCCTTACCTTCAGCAAAGCATGGTCTTCCTCATTCAGATGGGAATGAGCTTCTCGTATCAACAGTCTGATATAATAGGAAACTGCATTCTTTGACATAGGTAAAGAAGGTTTCTTAATAGCACACCATAAAGCTTCGGACTGTCCTCGTAAAGGTTTAGTTCGTCTTAAATAGAACTTAAGAGCTCTAACAGGGCATAAGACTCTTTCTAGTTCATTTCCAACCAAATTAGAAAGGCTAGGAATATCGAACGATTTCGGCCAAGGAAGAGAAGGTAGTTCGTTTTTGGCTAGAAAACCAAGCTGTAAAGAACATGTAGCCGTTTCAGATGAAAATCCGATGTTCCTGCTGAAGGCATGTATCTCACTGACTCTTTTAGCTGTTGCTAAGCAAACGAGGAAAAGAGTCTTTAAAGTGAGATCTTTAAAGGAGGCTGATTGTAGTGGCTCGAACCTTTCTGACATAAGGAATCTTAGTACCACGTCTAAATTCCAACCCGGTGTAGCCAAACGACGCTCCTTCGAGGTCTCAAAAGACTTAGGGAGGTCCTGTAGATCTTTGTTGTTAGAAAGATCTAAGCCTCTGTGACGGAAGACTGCTGCCAACATGCTTCTGTAACCTTTGATTGTGGGAGCTGAAAGAGATCTTTCCTTCCTCAGGTATAATAGGAAGTCAGCTATTTGGGTTACAGAGGTACTGGTTGAGGATACTGATACCGACTTGCACCAGCTTCGGAAGACTTCCCACTTCGACTGGTAGACTCTAAGAGTGGATGTCCTCCTTGCTCTAGCAATCGCCCTGGCTGCCTCCTTCGAAAAGCCTCTAGCTCTCGAGAGTCTTTCGATAGTCTGAAGGCAGTCAGACGAAGAGCGTGGAGGCTTGGGTGTACCTTCTTTACGTGTGGCTGACGTAGAAGGTCCACTCTTAGAGGAAGAGTTCTGGGAACGTCCACCAGCCATTGAAGTACCTCGGTGAACCATTCTCTCGCGGGCCAGAGGGGAGCAACTAACGTCAACCTTGTCCCTTCGTGAGAGGCGAACTTCTGCAGTACCTTGTTGACAATCTTGAACGGGGGGAATGCATAAAGGTCTAGATGGGACCAATCCAGTAGAAAAGCATCTATATGAACTGCTGCTGGGTCCGGGATTGGCGAGCAATAATTTGGGAGCCTCTTGGTCATCGAGGTTGCAAAGAGATCTATGGTAGGTTGGCCCCATGTGGCCCATAGTCTCTTGCACACATCCTTGTGTAGGGTCCATTCTGTTGGGATGATTTGACCCTTCCGACTGAGGCAGTCCGCCATGACATTCATGTTGCCTTGAATGAACCTCGTTACTAGAGAAAGGTTTAGATCTCTTGACCAAGTGAGGAGGTCCCTTGCGATCTCGTACAACGTCATAGAATGGGTCCCTCCTTGTTTGGAGATGTACGCCAAGGCCGTGGTGTTGTCTGAGTTCACCTCCACCACCTTGCCTAGAAGGAGGGACTTGAGGCTTTTCAAGGCCAGATGAACTGCCAGTAGCTCCTTGCAGTTGATATGTAACGTTCTTTGATTCGAGTTCCAAGTTCCCGAGCATTCCCGACCGTCTAATGTCGCACCCCAGCCCGTGTCCGATGCGTCCGAGAAGAGAACGTGGTTGGGGGTCTGAACAGCCAGGGGCAGACCCTCTCTGAGGTAGATGTTGTCCTTCCACCAAGTCAGTGATGACTTCATCTTCTCGGAAATGGGGATCGAGACCGCTTCTAGCGTCTTGTCCTTTTTCCAGTGCACAGCTAGGTGAAATTGAAGGGGACGGAGGTGCAGTCTCCCTAACGCGATGAACTGTTCCAGGGATGAATGCATCCCTATCAGACTAATCCACTGTCTGACTGAACATCGGTCCTTCTTTAGCATGTTCTGGATGCATCCTTGGGCTTGACTTGTTCTGGGGGCCGACGGAAAAGCCCGAAAAGCTTGACTGTGAATCTCCATCCCTAAGTACACTATAGTTTGGGATGGGACCAGTTGGGACTTTTCCATATTGACCAGGAGACCCAATTCCTTGGTCAGATCTAGAGTCCACTTTAGATTCTCCAGACAGCGACGACTGGAAGAAGCTCTTAGAAGCCAGTCGTCCAAATAGAGGGAGGCTCTGATGTCCGCTAAATGCAGGAATTTGGCAATATTCCTCATCAGTTTCGTAAAGACAAGAGGAGCCGTGCTTAGGCCAAAGCACAGGGCTTGAAATTGGTAGACAACCTTCCCGTAAACGAACCTTAGAAAAGGTTGGGAATCTGGGTGGATGGGGACGTGAAAGTAAGCGTCCCTTAGGTCTAAAGAGACCATCCAGTCTTCCTTCCTGACCGCTGCTAGAACAGACTTTGTCGTCTCCATGGCGAACGTCTGCTTTGTGACAAAGACATTCAGAGCACTGACGTCTAGCACCGGCCTCCACCCTCCTGTCTTCTTTACCACTAAGAAGAGACGGTTGTAGAAGCCCGGGGATTGATGGTCCCGGACTTTGACTACCGCTCCCTTTTCTAGTAAGAGGGACACCTCTTGCTTCAAAGCTAGTCTCTTGTCCTCCTCTCTGTACCTGGGAGAGAGGTCGATGGGAGACGTTGCTAGAGGGGGTTTGCGTACAAACGGGATCTTGTACCCTTCTCTGAGCAACTTCACAGATTGTGCATCTGCGCCCCTTTTCTCCCAGGACTGCCAGAAGTTCTTGAGTCTGGCTCCCACTGCTGTCTGAAGAATGTGGCAGTCAGACTCTGCCCTTAAAGGACTTGGTACCTTTCTTCTTATTCCCACGTCTCCCTTCGGCACGAGCACCTCCTCTGCTGGAGGCTCTGCCACGAAAGGGCGGAATGAACCTGGACGCTGGAGTGTCCATCCTGGGTCTAGACACGGTAGGCAAAGGGGTGGCTTTGCGGGCAGATGACGCAACCAGGTCATGCGTGTCTTTTTGAATCAAGGAGGCAGCAATCTCCTTTATCAACTCTTCTGGGAAAAGGCACTTTGAGAGAGGAGCAAACATAAGTTCCGATCTCTGACACTGTGTAACTCCAGCTGACAAGAAGGAGCAAAGGTTTTCCCGTTTCTTGATGACCCCGGAAACGAACGAAGCCGCAAGCTCACTGGAACCGTCCCGTATGGCCTTGTCCATGCAGGACATAATGAGCATGGAAGTTTCCTTGTCAGAAGGGGAGATCTTCCTGCTCAACGCTCTCAAACACCAATCCAAAAAGTTAAAAACCTCGAAGGCTCTGAACACTCCTTTCATCAGATGGTCTAAGTCTGAAGGAGTCCAACAAATCTTTGAGCGTCTCATGGCTAGCCTGCGGGGAGAGTCTACTAGGCTTGAAAAGTCGCCCTGGGCAGAGGCAGGAACTCCCAAGCCGAGAACTTCTCCCGTGGCATACCAGACGCTCGATCTGGAAGAGAGTTTCGCAGGGGGAAACGTGAATGCTGTCTTCCCAAGGTGCTTTTTGGACTGCATCCATTCTCCCAACACTCTTAAAGCTCTCTTAGACGAGCGGGCGAGGACGAGCTTCGTAAAGGCAGGCACGGATGACTGCGTGCCTAAAGCGAACTCAGATGGAGGCGAGCGTGGGGCCGCAGAAACAAACTGATCAGGAAACATCTCCCTGAACAGTGCAAGAACTTTCCTAAAGTCCAAGGAGGGTTGCGTGGTCTTGGGTTCGTCGATGTCCGTATGCGGGTCGTCAATGTGTGCAGCGTCGTCATCATCAGAGAGTCCATCATCTGAATACTGAGGAGGAAGCGGCAAAGGAGTAGGAGTTGGCTGGTCAGCTGAGTCCGGCAGCACGGGTGCATGCGTGACTGCACCGGACGCAACGTCATGGAACTGTTGCCCAGTCTGTGAGCTGGCAACAACCATAGCAGCGCGGGGGCGCAAAGCGTCTACTCCTGACTGTCTAGTCTGCTGTGGGCGAGTAGTGGTAACCACACTGGGTTGCGGAGGTTGACGCACCGCGTCAAAACAAAACAACTTAGGTTGTTGTTGTAACTCGCGAACGTCAACGGAAGGTTCCGTGCGTCGCTGAACGTCAACATGCGGCTGGCAGGGTACACTGGAACGCATGGGTGGCGGGACTCTCACAGCTGGAGTGCGGGAGAAGGTAGCCTCAGCGTCCACTGGACGCACAACCGTGGGTGGTTGTAGGCTAGCGGTTGGTGCAGCGTCAACCTTCTCCGCACGAAAGTCCTGCATTAATGACGTCAACTGTGTCTGCATGGTCTGCAGCAAAGACCACTTAGGGTCTACAGTAGCAGGTGCGGCAACAGACGGTGTTACTGCCTGATGCGGTACCGCTTTGCCTCTCTTAGGAGGTGTGCAGTCATCGGAAGACTGCAGCGAGTCCGAACTGACCCAGTGACTACAACTGGGCCGTTGGACTTGCGCGGAAGGGACCGACTTGCGTTTAAGAGGCCGTGAGACCTTGGTCCATTGTTTCTTTCGAGAAACATCTTCCGCAGACGAGGAATAAATGGGCTCTCTCGTCTTCTTGTGGGTGGGACGATCTTGGATAGATACGTCCGAAACCACGGAGGGAACGTCTGTTCGCTGATTAAAGCCTCTCGAACCCTTTGGTCGTACGACATTGCTTCTCCCCTGGGCTTGGGAGCTTGCAAGAGGTCCCGGACTGGGAGGACGACAGGCACGAACAGACGAACCCTCAAGCGCAACATTATCTACAACACTTTCCACAACACTACCACTCACTTTGTCACTACCCACTGCACTCTTACACTTCAACTCCTTGACGTCTGCCATGAGTTGGTTACGGTCACTCGCCAATGACTCGACTCTCTCACCCAGAGCCTGGATGGCACGCATCATATCTGCCATCGAAGGTTGTTGAGTGCTAGAAGGGGGATCAGGAGCAACCACTACAGGGGAAGGAATAGGTTGTGGGGCATGAGGAGAGGAAAAATCAACGGAGCGAGATGAACTTCTCCTGACCCTATCTCTCTCTAGCCTACGTGTGTATTTCTGGAATTCGATGAAATCGAATTCCGAAAGCCCAACGCATTCCTCACATCGATCTTCCAATTGACAGGTCTTATCCCGACAATTGGAACAAATGGTGTGAGGATCGATAGAGGCCTTCGGAAGACGCCTTGAACAGTCCCTAGCATTACACTTCCTGAATTTAGGGACTTGAGAAGGGTCAGCCATCTTGAATTAGTCAAAGGGGAATTCAAAATCTATCCAAAGTCGTCAACAAATAATCCAAAATCAATAAAAGAATGCAAGGATGTATTGAAGATAACCTCTGCAAAGCGAAAGCTAATAACTAGAAATGTGTACTTCACCAAAATCTGTGAAAACAAATCCAGTAAGCAACAGCGAATTTAGTAGGTCTTGCCGGTGGCACGACAGAGAGAAAATTGGTTCTGTGTTTACATTGAGTACTGAGTACCTGCTCGACAGATGGCGCTGTTGATGTACACCCCCTACCTGCATAGCGATCGCTGGCGTATTTTGAACATAGAGTTTTTCTGTCGGGCAGCAGAGCTGCAGCTTATATAATCACCGGCTAAGTTTAATATTGAAAACTCAATGTTATCCAGTGTATGACAGAGGAGAATGTGGTAAGAATAGGCCAGACCATTCGGTGTATGTGTAGACAAAGAAAAAATGAGTCATAACCATAGAGAGGGTTCCAATGTAGTACTGTCTAGCCAGTCAAAGGACCCAATAACTCTCTCGCAATAGTATCTCAGTGTCTCATTTATTTGATAGGCAAACTTTCATTCCTTTAAAGGCTTCAAGAAGATTTCAACCATTTCTTATTTATTTTCAATCTTCAATTTAAGGGCCTATTGAAAACGTTACTACCTGGCAATTGCCAGACTGGGGTTCGAGTCCCACTCAAGCTCAATAGTTTCTTGTGTCCTCAACCTCACCATCCTTGTGAGCTTAAGATGGGGGTGCCTATAGGTCTACCTGCTGAGTCATCAGCAGCCATTGCCTGGCCCTCCGTGGTCCTAGCTTGGATGGAAAGGGAGCTTGAGGCTGATCATATGTATATATGGTTAGTCTCTAGAGCACTGTCATTGCCTCTGCTATTCATGAGCGACCTTTAAATCTTTACAGTGAACCTAGATGATGAAATGCTTTGTCAAAGACAGAATATATGAAATAAATTATAGAAATCAACTCCCTAGGGAAAGCAAATAAATATAAAATAAAACAGTTAATTCGACCTCAGAGCACTTAAATTTATTTGACAGTTAAGCAAACTTTGAGTGTTAATGGTATTTTTTTCTGGTAATCTACACTCAAGGGATAATTCTAAAGTATTTTTTAATGAACAATAAGGGCTGATAACTTCAACCATTCCTCAGAAGAATTATATGGTTTCTAATAAAATACAATTTCTATAATCAATTGACAGAAATTGGTAATCTTGAGGAATCTTAAGAGATTAAATGTTCCATATCTTTAACTGGTTAAAATTTGAATAGCCACCTAACCTATATGGAAACTAACTTCTAAAAGAGAAAATACTGTACTATTTTTGGTGGCACATCGATGAACATAACATAATATGAATTTAAGAAGCATTACTATTGAAGGCATCATTTTAAGAAAAAAATCTGGCACTTACACTTTGTCATGACCTGAGCAATGCAAAAAAAACTCATTCATGGGAATTTATGAGGTTTATGTGTTTATATCAGAAAGGTTAGAAAAATTTGGCTGGTTTATTAATCTTCTATAGGGTAAGCACGGTTGCCTTCTTTTTGAAGGACTTTGCTTTGAGGTAGACCGTAGTCCTAATCAGCTGCCCTGCCTGACATTGCTTAGACCATGGTAACATATGTTCATGTGTTGTACCAGTCACCTGTGTCCTTCCTTCCAGCAGCGAGGAGCCGTGGGGTGGTTAGGTCGACAATTTGAGACGTGTAAGGTGTCTGTTATGTTTTTAGAAGGTGTTGGAGTGGCTGTGTTTTTTCATCACATTCCTAAAATATTTGACTAAAGCAGTTTGGACAATACCTAAGAATTGCTTCTGTAGTGCTGCCTAAATCCTGGAAAATTAAATTTTTAAATTGTCTGTTTCCCTTAATTTTAACTTCTGAAAATATGAGTGACAGTTTTGTTGTGAGGACACATACTTACATTATATAATTTTTCTCTGAAATATTGCAACAAATGGATCTTCAGTGAAATACTTGGACCCATTAAATAAATAATACAAATTATCTGTTAAAGTCATATTCATTTAGCTTTTTCATAAATGTGCACGACATTTCACTGTCTATGTATATTGGATTACAGAAAGTCCTTGGGTTATAATGGAGATACGTTTCTATGACATGCTTTAACTTTTGATGTGCGTATATAACTTTTTAATATCTATTATAGCCAGGGGATATGTTTCAACACTTTCCTCTCTCAAAGAGAGGGAGGAAGTTTTAATATTGAAGGAATTATTGAGAATAGCTGATAAAAAAAAAAACAATATTTCAATGCTTAACTTTAAATCCTTGGATATAATTCAGAAGCTAAAGGTTTATAAGCTTGAAATAAATAAATATATATTAAACACATTTCTCTTCACATCACCTATCCCCCACCAGGACCAGCTAACAAGGGACCAAATGTGATGTCCCCTGTAGGTAACCAAGTGAGTTGGCCCAGTCAGCTGTCTCTATAACTTGTAAATCGGTTAACCAAGTCGAGCATTACCTTGTCATGACTTTTATAGCTTTTTCATCATTATTTTTTATCAATTCTTATTTGAGATTATCAGGTTTCTCAATTAATAGCATATGATTTAAATGGCGAAATTTGTGGAAATTAAATTTTCATGAAATGTTTTGTACCGGTACCTAACCTAACCCAACCAAACAGTTGAACAGATTTAGATTTTGTTGTAGTGGGCATTCGGGTAAATTAGTAAAATGATATACTGCTCCATAAAATTTTGCTTTAAAATTTGAGCCCCTAAACCAGTTTAAAGGTTGCTTATGAATGGCAGAAGCAAGGGACAGTGACAATGCCCAAGCAGAACAATGTCCTAGAGAATGACCATATATTTACAAGTGATCATTACCAAAGCTAGGACCAGGAAAGGCCAGGCAATGGCTGCTGATGACTTCGCAGTTAGACTCTAGACTCCCCAAAACCATGCTATCCTTAGCTCACAAGGATGGTGAGGTTGTAAGCGCTACAAGAAATTATCGAGCTTGAGCGGGTCTAAACCCCAGTCTAGCAATTCTTAAGGTAGGTACGTTTCTAATAGGGAAGATGATAATTGTTTCAATGAAAATCAATAGTTTGCACTAAGAAGCCTATATGTACAGTATTTGAACACTGGCAAACCACTGCCTTGCCTTACATAGCTAAATATTACTAAGCCAAGAAAGGGGCCAAGAGCAGCTCATGAGTTACGATGGTATTACCGGGTGAAAAGGTACTCTACCTATGTTGTCCCAAGAGCTTTATAGCTTGGTAGGTCTGACATACAGGCTGGTATACCACTCAAAAATGAAAGGTCCACTATCTTGCCGAGTTGGACAAATTGGGGTCCCAAAACTGACCTGAGAAGCTTGTTGTGTACATAGGGTGGCAGTCTCTATTGGATGAATAAAAATGTTAAATAATGATGCATGGCAGAAGAAACTGGTTATCCGAATAGGCTACCTCAAAGGTGGCCACCTTGGTCCCAATGAAAAAAATGTATCGAGGCATTGGTGGGAGATGTCCTTGAGAAAGGAAAAAAGATGGACTAGCATCTAAATCTTTTGAAATATTTTAATTGTAAATTCAATGAGAGTAAAGTTCTCCTTTCAAACTGAAGTAATAACAACTTATTCACCAACTACATGCCTGAAAATTAAATAGGAGACACCAATCAGAGATATTAGCAATCATGGAAGCTCCAGGCTCATGTTTCTAACACAAATACCACACTACTTGCCGTGGTGAAAATATTTTTTATTTCAGCTAAAAAAATTTAGCTCAGTGACTTCAAACACCGCTACATGCCAAGCTGAAAAATGTTATTTTTATTAGTAAAATAAATTTTTGAATATACTTACCCGATAATCATGTGGCTGTCAACTCCGTTGCCCGACAGAATTCTATGGAGGGATACGCCAGCTATCACAATACTAGAAGGGGGTGTACTTACCAGCGCCACCTGTGGCCAGGTACTATAGTACTTCTTGTTGACACCTCCTCAATTTTTCCTCGGTCCACTGGTTCTCTATGGGGAGGAAGGGAGGGTCGATTAAATCATGATTATCGGGTAAGTATATTCAAAAATTTATTTTACTAATAAAAATAACATTTTTCAATATTAAACTTACCCGATAATCATGTAGCTGATTCACACCCAGGGGGGTGGGTGAAAACCAGTGTACAAGATTAAAGGATAGCTAAGTATCCCATATTTCATATAATAGTTATCTCAAATAACAATGAAATAATAAGTACCTGGTAAGGAAGTCGAATTGAACCGTTACTCTGCCTCTTTTTTAAGTTCGTCTTCCTTACTGAGCGCAGCGTTCCTCTTGGAGGCTGAATCAACTCAAAGGTGCTAAAGTATATAGGGCTGCAACCCCTACTAAAGGACCTCTACATAACCTCTAACCCAGGCGCTTCTCAAGAATGAATTGACCACCCGCCAAATCAAAAGGATGCGGAAGGCTTCTTAGCCTACCGTAACAACCATAAAAACAACAATAAAAGCATTCAAGAGAAAGGTTAAAAAAGGTTATGGGATTAAGGGAATGTAGTGGCTGAGCCCTCACCTACTACTGCACTCGCTGCTACGAATGGTCCCAGGGTGTAGCAGTTCTCGTAAAGAGACTGGACATCTTTAAGATAAAATGATGCAAACACTGACTTGCTCCTCCAATAGGTTGCATCCATTATGCTCTGCAGAGAACGGTTTTTATTAAAGGCCATCGAAGTAGCTACGGCTCTTACTTCGTGGGTCCTTACCTTCAGCAATGCAAGGTCTTCCTCCTTTAAGTGAGAATGTGCTTCTCTGATCAGAAGCCTTATATAATACGAAAGCCCATTCTTGGACATGGGCCTCGAAGGTTTCTTGATGGCACACCATAAGGCTTCTGACTGTCCTCGAATAGGTTTAGACCTATTAAGATAATACTTGAGAGCTCTGACAGGGCAAAGAACTCTCTCTAGTTCGTTACCTACCATGTTGGAGAGGCTAGGTATTTCAAACGATCTAGGCCAAGGACGTGAAGGAAGTTCGTTCTTTGCTAGGAATCCGAGCTGAAAAGAACATGTTGCAGATTCGGTCGTGAAACCAATGTTCTTGCTGAAGGCATGAACCTCACTGACTCTCTTAGCTGTTGCAAGGCAGACGAGAAAAAGAGTCTTGAGGGTAAGGTCCTTGAAGGAAGCTGACTGGAGAGGTTCGAACCTAGGTGACATAAGGAACCTTAAGACTACGTCTAGGTTCCAGCCTGGAGTGGATAGACGACGCTCTTTAGACGTCTCAAAAGACTTAAGGATGTCTTGAAGGTCCTTGTTGGAAGAAAGGTCCAAACCTCTGTGGCGGAGAACTGAAGCCAACATACTCCTATACCCTTTAATCGTAGGGGCTGAAAGGGATCTCTCATTCCTAAGATGTAAAAGGAAGTCAGCTATTTGGGTCACAGAGGTATTGGTAGAGGATACTGAATTGGCTCTACACCAGCTCCGGAAGACTTCCCACTTAGATTGGTAGACTCTACGAGTGGAAACCCTTCTTGCTCTGGCAATCGCACTGGCTGCCTCCTTCGAAAAGCCTCTAGCTCTAGCGAATCTTTCGACAGTCTGAAGGCAGTCAGCCGAAGAGCGTGGAGGTTTGGGTGCAACCTGTCTACGTGAGGTTGACGTAGAAGGTCCACTCTTAGAGGTAGAGTCCTGGGGATGTCGACTAGCCATTGAAGTACCTCTGTGAACCATTCTCTTGCAGGCCAAAGGGGAGCAACCAGCGTCAGCCGTGTCCCTTCGTGCGAGATGAATTTCTGCAGAACTTTGTTTATTATCTTGAACGGTGGGAATGCGTAAAGGTCGAGATGGGACCAGTTCAGTAGAAAAGCATCCACATGAACTGCTGCAGGGTCTGGAACTGGGGAACAGTACAGCGGAAGTCTCTTGGTTATGGAGGTGGCAAACAGATCTATGGTAGGTTGACCCCACAAGGTCCAAAGTCTGTTGCACACACTCTTGTGGAGGGTCCATTCCGTGGGAATGACCTGATTCCTTCTGCTTAGGCGATCTGCTGAGACGTTCATATTGCCCTGAATGAACCTCGTGACTAAAGTGAGGTTTTGACTTCTTGACCAAATGAGGAGGTCCCTTGCGATCTCGTATAGGCTCCTCGAATGGGTCCCTCCTTGCTTGGAGATGTAAGCCAAGGCTGTGGTGTTGTCTGAGTTCACCTCCACCACTTTGCCTAGCAGGAGGGACTTGAAGTTCAGCAGGGCTAAATGAACTGCTAGTAGCTCCTTGCAGTTGATGTGGAGCGTTCCCTGTTCCTCGTTCCACGTTCCCGAGCATTCCCGTCCGTTCAAGGTTGCACCCCAGCCCGAGTCCGATGCATCTGAGAAGAGATGAAGATTGGGGGTCTGAATAGCCAACGATAGGCCCTCCCTGAGAAGGAGATTGTGCTTCCACCACAAGAGAGTGGTCTTCATCTCTTTGGTGACTGGGATAGAGACTGCTTCGAGAGTCAAACCCTTGTCCCAATGAGCTGCAAGATGGAATTGAAGAGGGCGGAGGTGGAGTCTCCCTAGCTCGACGAACAGGGCCAGTGAAAAAAGGGTCCCTGTGAGACTCATCCACTGTCTCACCGAGCAACTGCTCCTCTTCAGCATGCTCATGATGCACTCTAGGGCTTGGCTTATCCTGGGGGCCGATGGAAAAGCCCGAAAATCCTGACTCCGAATCTCCATTCCCAGGTACACAATGGATTGGGAGGGAATGAGCTGAGACTTTTCTGTGTTGACTAATAGACCCAGTTCTCTGATTAAGTCCAAAGTCCAGTTGAGACTCTCCAGACAGCGACGACTCGTGGAGGCTCTCAACAGCCAGTCGTCTAAGTAGAGGGAGGCTCTGATGTCCGATAAGTGGAGGAATTTTGCTATATTCCTCATCAGATGCGTGAACACCATAGGAGCTGTGCTTAGGCCAAAACACAGGGCTTGGAATTGGTAGACAACCTTTCCAAAAACGAATCTCAGGAAAGGTTGGGAGTCTGGATGAATAGGAACGTGAAAGTAGGCATCTTTCAAGTCCAACGAGACCATCCAGTCCTCCTGCCTGACCGCTGCTAGGACCGACTTCGTCGTCTCCATCGTGAACGTCTGCTTGGTGACATACGCATTGAGCGCGCTGACGTCCAGCACCGGTCTCCAACCTCCTGTCTTCTTGGCCACCAGAAAGAGACGGTTGTAGAAGCCCGGGGATTGATGGTCCCGGACTATAACCACTGCCTTCTTCTGCACAAGTAGCGACACCTCCTGGTGCAACGCTAGCCTCTTGTCCTCTTCTTTGTAGTTGGGAGAGAGGTTGATGGGAGATGTGGTCAGAGGGGGTTTGAGGCAGAATGGAATCCTGTAACCCTCCCTCAGCCAACTGACAGACTGGGCGTCTGCACCTCTCTTTTCCCAGGCTTGCCAGAAGCTCTTGAGTCTGGCTCCTACTGCTGTCTGGAGATGCGGAGAGTCAGTTTTTTCCTTTAGAGGCCTTGGAGCCTTTCCTAGACTTGCTCCTGGAAGAGTCTGGACGGGAGCTTCCTCGGCTGGGGGCTCTACCACGAAAGGGCGGTATGAACCTCGTAGCAGGAGTATCAGCCACTGGGGTGCGATAAGTCCTGGGGACAGAGGTAGCAACCTTAGACTTACGAGCCGATGAGGCTACAAGATCATGTGTGTCCTTTTGTATCAGGGCAGCAGACAAGTCCTTAACCAGCTCTTCGGGGAAGAGGAACTTCGAGAGCGGAGCGAAAAGGAGTTGTGACCTTTGACAAGGTGTAATGCTGGAGGAAAGGAAGGTACAAAGCTGTTCCCTTTTCTTAAGAACCCCTGATACAAACATCGACGCAAGCTCGCCAGATCCATCTCTAATGGCCTTATCCATGCAGGACATTAATAGCATGGCAGAATCCTTGTCCGCAGGGGAGGTCTTCTTGCTGAGGGCCCCCAGGCACCAGTCTAGAAAGTTGAACATCTCAAATGCTCTAAAAACACCCTTCAGGAAGTGATCAAGGTCTGAGAAGGTCCAGCAAACCTTAGAGCGCCTCATTGCAGTTCTACGAGGCGAGTCTACCAGACTTGAGAAGTCAGCCTGGGCAGAGGCAGGTACTCCCAAGCCTGGTTCCCCTCCTGTGGCATACCAAACGCTCGCTTTAGAAGTGAGCTTAGTCGGAGGAAACATGAAAGAAGTCTTGCCAAGGTGTTGCTTAGTCTGCAGCCACTCCCCTAAGATCCTTAACGCTCTCTTAGAGGACCTTGCTAGGACTAGCTTAGTATAGGTCGACTTAGCTGGCTGCATGCCCAGCGAAAACTCAGATGGTGGAGAGCGGGGAATAGCAGAGACAAAGTGGTCTGGGTATACCTCCCTAAGCAGAGCCAAGACCTTACGAAAGTCAATAGACTGTGGAGAAGGCTTGGATTCATCCACGTCTGATGAGGGATCCAGGTGTGCCGCCTCATCATCAGACGCCTCATCACCAGAGTGTAGCGAAGAGATCGGACAGGTATGCTGAACAGCAGAGTCAGAACGAGCAGGAACAACAATATTAGTGGTTTCCTCTTCAAGAATCTGTTGAGGGAAAACCTGAGGCTCAGACTGCAAAGGCTGAACAAAAGAAGAAGCAGAAGGTAGGCGCATGGGTGGAGGAGGCTGACTCCTGGCATGAGTGGCTGAACTCAAGGGTTGTGCTTGCTGAGTGGTTGGCGGAAGCGGAGTAGCAAGTTCCTGTTCCTGCGGTGTGAGCGGAGCGCGATAAGGTAGAGGCTGCGCAGAACGTAGTAAATGTCTCGCAAGCTGAGGCTCCTGAGGCGCAAGGCTAAGGTGTTGTGGTGCTTGCCTTGTGGAGGGTTGAGCTCGCTGCAGCGAGAGCTGAGGAGACTGACTCATGGACGGGAGAGGTTGTTGTACCTCAACCGAGTGTTGCATCACTGGTGGAGCAGCAAGTGGAAGCGGAGGAAGAGAGGTATAAGCCTCCTGATCCCATTGCTGAGGTTGCCTTAAGGAAGGCGGAGGCTGTACACCACTGGGAACAGTAAACTCAGAACGTGGCTCAACATCGTACGCCTGGCAGGCGGTACTGCGGTCAGGCGGAGCGAGCGCAGGCGGAGCGAGTGCAGGCGGAGGCGGAGGCGCAACCTTCTCAGCCCGACACTCACTCATCAAGACCGAAAGCTGTGCTTGCATTGACTGCAGTAGAGACAACTTGGGGTCGGCAGACACTACGGTCTGCTGAGGCAAAGCCTGAACAGACGAGATCTGTTGCGGCAGAACCTTACTCCTCTTGGGCGGAGTACAGTCGACTGATGACTGCGGCGAGTCCGAGCTGAGCCAATGACTGCAGCCCGGTTGAGCACTCGCGGACTGGACTCTGCGTTTGAGTGGTCTAGAGACCTGAGTCCAGCGTTTCTTCCCTGACAATAGATCAGCGGACGAGTAAAAGACGGGCTCAATCGTCTGCAGGTGGGAGTGACGGTCTCTGGAAGACACGCCCGCAACCACCGAGGATACTTCTGTGCGCCGATCAAGGCCTGCCGAACCCTTTTGCCCTTCGACATTGCTTCTCCCCTGGGCTTGGGAGCTTGCAAGAGGTCCCGGACTGGGAGAACGACTGACACGCACAGAAGTATCCTCACGCACCACACTGACACTGACACTAGCACTTGGCACTGCACTGACACTAGCACTCGTCACAGCACTGGCACTAATTCCACCCACTGCACTCTTGACCTTAAGTTCCTTGACTTCGGCCATAAGAGACTTATGATCACTTACCACTGACTCTACTTTATCGCCTAAGGCCTGAATAGCACGCAACACAACAGACATATCAGGCTGAGGGCAAATAGTAGGTTCGGGGGTAGCCACTACAGGGGTAGGAAAAGGTAGGGGATCATGAGGTGAGGAAAAAAGTGAAGAGTGAGAAGAACTCCTCCTAACTCTACCTTTCTCTAACTTAGTTGAATATTTCAAAAGACGGACAAAATCAAGTTCCGAAAGTCCGGCGCATTCCTCACATCGATTTTCTAACTGACAGGGCCTATCCCTACAGTCAGAACAAGCGGTGTGAGGATCTACCGAGGCCTTCGGAATACGCCTATTGCAAGACCTACATCGCCTATGGGTGGGGGCTTGCGAAATGTCAGACATCTTGAATCCAAAGAGTTAGCCAAGTGGGGTTCCAAAATCAAGCAAATAGATCGTTAACCGTTAATCAGGACTATATAAAAGCTATCTAAGCTAATATAAGAAGGTTTCCAGTAAAGCGACAGCCGAAATCTGAGAGAATACTTCACCAAAAGCCGTGAAAATACTCGAAGATCATAAGCGTATCCCAGAACGTCTTGCCGGAAGCACGACAGAGGAAAAATTGAGGAGGTGTCAACAAGAAGTACTATAGTACCTGGCCACAGGTGGCGCTGGTAAGTACACCCCCTTCTAGTATTGTGATAGCTGGCGTATCCCTCCATAGAATTCTGTCGGGCAACGGAGTTGACAGCTACATGATTATCGGGTAAGTTTAATATTGAAAATATGTCTTTTTATTTTAGCAAAACGATTTTAGTTCACTCTCTTAAACACCAGTTTAATTTATTGAAACATTTAGGCCTGGTAAAAACTTGCAAATATGTGGTGAAATTGTCAAATGAAATCCTATCTTGAACATTCAAGGAAGTTAAACTTACCAAACTTGTATTATTAAACACCTTTTAAAAATTAATCCCTATATTCAATATTGCCACTGATAGGGTGAACAAATTCATTCATGCATTTACAAAGATGTCCATGCTAAGACCTTTAAACCTTTCACTGGCATATTAAGGCACAAAGATGCGGCCTTAAAAATGGCCAATGAAAGATTGATGAGGTAAAAAACAAGGGTAGTCATTTTGGTCTACAGGAATTGATGACCCTTTCCAGAGCTCTGAAATGTTCCCTTCAGCGGACAGCAGCTGCCACAGTTTTTTGGCGAGAAATGAAATATCAATTTTTAGTGGCAGGTGTTCCCAGCTTCCCTTTCCACTTTTTCGTAGCATCACGAAACAGTGGCAGTCACCATCCACTGAAAATTGGCTCTTGTGCGGGACTCTTAAGTTCCTGAAAATCTGAAAAGGGCCCCCATTTCGGACTTCCTCTTTGGGAGGCTTTGCAATTGTAGGATCAAGCCATTGAATGTCACATTGTGCCTCAATATCTGTCTAAAAGAATTTCTTTTTCTTAAGATATTCGTACTGTTTGTTTCTGCTCGACTGATCCAGGTTTATTCTTTCTTTGCAATATGCGTTGATTACAAATGTATAATATACACCATAGCAGTTCACAAGTAAATGATTAGGGAAAAAATCATGTTCATTTTGAAGAAGTTGATTCATGAAAAATTCTGAATCTGCGAGAATAATCTTGAAGAAAATATTAGAATTTGTGATACTTTACAGTTTACGAAGGGCTATTTTTCTTGTAACCTGGAGCTTATATCAATTTTCAACAGTAAGCTATTAGGGTCTGAACCAATTGTTAATCCTTGCCAGATTCTGTACGATCTGGAGCTTCATCTATTAGCCCCAAAGCCTATTTCATTAACTATTGCCCCTACATCCTAATTGTGGGGATGTCTCTACTAAACTGCAGTTACAAAAAACGGTCATGACGAGACCAAGGAACACATTCCTGATTGCGAGCATGCGAGGGAAAGTCTCAATAACTCCACGAACTCGGATACTAAACACTGGTCCTACACGCTCACATAGCTGAAACATCTTGTCGCTCTTATAAAAGTGAAGACCAATCACTGGCTTTTGATAGCATGTACATGCAGGATGTCTGCCTGGACCCCACTAACCACGACACCAGTGATAGTGTTCCCGGTAACATCAAGGGGCGGAAAAAATCTTCCCGGGCACAAGAGCCACAAGTAGACCGAGGATCGTATTCTTGATCGCAATTATGCGAGAGAATGTCTCGTAGCTTGTACAAGCAAATAGACCAATTGCTAGTTCCTCACACCCGGTTCTCTGTCACGTGAATGTGGAGGAACCACACCACAATCCATATTCTCTTCAATAGTAAAGTATTTCCAAGGAAAAGTCCAAAGTGGTCCTTAAATTTCCAGGACAGAGGAAGGAGAAGGGAGGAGTCCTTTATCCCCACCAACAATAAGCATGTTCATGGGCAATGGTACCTGTACTGCAGCACCGAATTACCTTCCCTGGCTGGGTCTGTTCTTGGTAGCGTACCATCTCTCTTTCGAGTATGAGGAGATATATCGTCTGGAGCCTAGCAAGACTCTTTGCAATCAGTCGAATGTCTAGGAGATTGGGAAAGGCACAAAAGCATGAACCTGTAGCAGGAGCATACAATCATATACCAAGCACCAAGCAATCGGTCTTCCTGGACTACAAAGGCGAGAGGAGGAAAATGAACTAGAAGTAAAAGAGTGCGCTCTCTAAGATTAAGGAACAATGTTCCCTTATCGTAACAGGAAATGGAAAGGGCAACACACTGACCAACCTTCCTCTAGCCTCTGTACTCGGATACTATTGAACGACCCTAAAGATACCAGTTAATGGAAAAGTAACATCACTCAATCTTGAAAGAGAAAAGTGATTGCAAAACATGAAGGAACTAAGCGAAACTTCCTGGATGGCCATCCCCTACATCAAGACCTTCCCTTAGGGAAACTCGCAATGAAAAGAAAGGGAGAGAGAGAACACTGGCAGTCCACAAAATTCACACTCAAGGGCCCATCAGACTATGAATTACACTATCAGGCATGAATGAAAGAGTGAACGGGAAATTTTCTCCTGCAAAGAAATTCCAAGCAAATCAACAATTACTCAAAGAGAAGTTCAATCGCTAATGTAGGAGAACTGCATACTGACTCATCCTTCAGGAGAACTGCATATAGTCCTACCCTTCCCAAGGTACACATATCGAACTGATTTGTATCCTTGAAGGAACAAGGAACAAAGTTCACTTTACCACATGTATATTTTACTTATATTTTTAAGTGAGAGTGGTCACAAAAAAATAGACACTTGACTCCTCAAACTCAATAGTTTCTAGTAATGTCTGCAACCTCACCATCCTTGTGATCTAGAAATGGAGGATTTGGGGGAGACAAGAAGATTGCCTGATGAGTCATCAAAAGTCATTGCCTGGTCCTAGCTTGATGGACAAGGGGTTTGGGCGCTGATCATACGTATATATAGTCGGTTTCTAGGACATCTTACTCGTTGAGATATGACCACTAAAGTTATTGGGACTGGCTAGACAGAGCTACATTGGATCCTTCTCTGTGGTTACAGGTGATTTTACCTTTCCCTACACAAATAGTCTGACCCATTCTTTACACTTCTCCTCTGTCTTCATACACCTGACAACACCGAGATTACCAAACAATTCTTCTTTGCTCAAGGGGTTAAGTTCTGTGGCTACTTCCCTCTTGGTAAGCTACAACCCTAGCTGGAAAAGCAGGATGCTATAAGCCCAGGGGTTCCAACAGGGAAAATAGCCCAATGAGAAAAGGAAACAAAGAAAAATAAAATATTTCACAAACAGTAACATTAAAATAAATACCTCCTATATAAACTATAAACCTTTAACAAAACAAGAGGAAGAAAAATAGGATAGAATAGTGTGCCTAAGTGTACCCTCAAGCAAGAGAACTCTAACCAAAGACAGTGGAAGGCCATGGTAAAGAGGCTATGGCACTACCCAAGACTAGAGAACAATGGTTTGATTTTGGACCGTCCTCCTAGAATAGCTGCTTACCATAGCTAAAGTCTCTCTTCTACCCTTACCAAGAGGAATGTGGCCACTGAACAATTACAGTGCAGTAAACCCTTGGGTGAAGAGGAATTGTTTGGTAATCTTAGTATTGTCAGGTGTTTGAGGACAGAGGAGAATATGTAAAGAATAAGCCAGACTATTCGATGTGTGTGTAGGCAAATGGAAAATGAACTGTAACCAGAGAGAAGGATCCAGTGTAGTACTGTCTGGTCAGTCAAAGGACCTCATAACTCTCTAGCGGTAGTATCTCAATGAATGGTTGGTAAGCAGCTCTTCTTTGAGAACACTCCAAAGCCAAACAATTGTGCTATAGTCTTGGGTAGTGTCATGACCTTTGTACCATAGTCTTGGGTTAGAGTTCTCTTACTTGAGGGTACACTCGGGCACAATGTTCAATGTTATTTCTCTTCCTCTTGCTTTTTATTTTTAAGTTTTTATAATTCATATATGAAAGATTTATTTTAATGTTATTACTGTTTTTAAAATATTTTATTTCAATTGTTAATTACTTCTCTTTTAGCTTACTTCCTTTCCTCACTGGGCTGTTTTCCCTGTTGAAGCCCTTGGGCTTAAAGGGTCCTTCTTTTCCCACGGGTTATAGCTTAGCATGTAATAATAATAATATCCCTTGCTTCTGCCACTCGTGAACCACCAAAAACTTGATACAGTTGGGCAAGTGTATGGCTTCCCCCAACTATACCTACATTGCCAAAGATTCAATAACCATTCTAGCTCACGCTGGAGATACTCCTACTTAAAGGATGATGGTTTGTATAAGCGTAAGAACAATTAACTCTTTGGTACGGATATTATATGTTACTTTCTTTAATCAAATTATTATCATTCCTGAAGCTTAAAATGGAATTAAGCCAACAGAAAGCTATATATAACTAGAGGGGCACTTAGTGGAGTGGTAACCAATGCCAAGGCAGCTTATTTCGCGACTTTGACCATAACATGTATTAACTGGCGTGGATTTTTTTACACTAAAATTTGACCCAAGTTTGAAGTTTCTGTGACAATGATGTCCAAACTTATGGCTGATTACGTGAATTGGACATTTGCTTGACCGTGACCTTGACCTTCAAAAATATAATTATTTCCAGCTTTGTACATAACAGTTTATCCGTGAAGGTTTCATTACTCTACGATTAAAATTGTGACCAGGAAGCTGTTTACAAATAAAAACATAAACAGGGGGTAAAACATAACCTACATCCAATTTTGTTGGCGGTGGTAATTATTGTTAACTAATACACTTTACTGTAGCCTTGAAACATGTTTTGTCCAATTAAGATGTTATTTACCGATGGTAAAGCACAGCAAGTCTAGTATCATATCATTAATTAAGAATTCTTTAAAGCCCATACTTTATCACCTAATATTTATCGGTAAAAGTATAAACAGAAAACAGCAATTATGTAGGCACTACTCAATGCAGTACTATATCCTTTGCAGCGTACCTTCAGCTGTATGCTACATTGCTTATTGTGGTCTAATCTTTACCTGTTCCTTTGTAATGTGATGCAACTGTAGCGTTAAGGTACTGCACTGCATTTTACAGTTATTATAATAAATGTAATGATAATCAACTATGGATGTACAATGAAAATGCTTGTTCAAATATTTCATATATTTTTACTGTTCAATTAGTTTGCAGTATAAAGATGTGATCATCAACAGCAACTTTAAACAAAATTGCAACATTTGTTCGTAAGAGCTTAACCACAATTTGTGACATGTATTGGAATTATTTGGTTTGTACTGTTGCAGCATTAATATTTGTATTTCTGTAACATGGTTGTGAAATTTCATAAAAGGTGTACAAACAATAAAAATTTGTGATTAAGACATTAAGGTTTACACAAAATTTCCAGATGAAGGTTATAGCCCACCAATCCTTTGAATTTGGACCAAACTGTGTAAGTATTAAATACTGTACATGTTTAGGAGTTTACAAAAGAAGAATTATCCATTTTTGGCATGAAAATAAATAATGCAAATCTGTATTCTACCACAAGGCAGTATATACTGTATAAACACATAAGCTACCCTCTAACATATAATATAACAGTAAAATTGTGACCATTGGAAATAGTATATAGTAATTATGAAAAGCCAAAACAATTCTGCGTAAATCAATACCAAATACATGCTGAAAATATTACACAGAAGGTAAAACTACCACTAAAGACATAGAAGAGGTTGCTGTTTAGACTAACTATAACTTTCTTCATTATGTAGAAAATAACTAAACACAATGGCATAAAATAAAAAAAAAATTATTATTCAGAGAATGTACAGCAAAATTAGTACAAATCTCTTGTAATTCACATAGTTTCACATATCTATCTACACTCAAGAAGAAGAACAGATAAAGTTAAATCAAGATTAGATTTGTATAATTTAGCTTAAATGGGGGCTAATTTGGCGCAGCCTTCGTTTAACTAAATGTTTGCCAGTGAAGCTAATAACTCCATTTAAACATCAGTCGGCCTCAAAGACACCATTCTAAATACACACACACCAAGACATAAACAAACAACTCTAGATTAAGCAAGGGTAATTGTAATGTTGTATGTAATATGACCTTGAAGTGATGATGCTGGCTTTAATGGAACAAAAATTTCTGGCATTTGCTACGAGTAACGAATATATAGTCACAGTTGATAAAAGATAGGCTAGGCCTTTATATTTAATGTTTACCTTCCGTAAAACAGTATCCTAGATTAGGGTAATTTAGGAAATTAGGATATCACAAAAATTACGGTAGGGAATATGTGTACTAAAAATGCAACCTCTAGCTTAACATGCAAAAAAACTCCATGGGTTAGGTTATCTAGGTTATACCGACTAAGCCTCTTCAAACAACATTTCGACTACATCAGAATTGGCACACTCCTCCTCCTCCAATCTCTTGGAGGTTCCAAATTTCAATAGGGTAGGGACACTCTGCAACTTGGTACGGGCATCAGTACGGAACACGTTATTCCTGTCCTTCCAGAATTCCCGTGCTCCAACACCGACGTAAATGAAGACGGCATTTTCCGGGGCTTTTTCAAGGGCACCTTTGACTACAGGCTCCGCCACAACGCAGTCAGGACACCAGCTCTTTCCACTGGCATCCTTCGAACCGGAAAACAGGACGAATATGGGGTTCCCAGAAGGTTTGAACTTTTCAACCTGTTCTATAAATGCATCAAATCCTTGAACTTCGACTTTCTGGACCATTTTTGCGGAGAGAAACGAAAGGCAAATAGGAGTCGTTGAAATGTACTGACGGGAGGGGACTTTGACACGACAGAGAACGTGTTATCTAAAACAGCTGATCCGCCAGACGTGACATTTCATAAGTCAAAATAGAGGATTGAATACATTGCTAATCTACTTTCAAATTCCATGAGATTGCATTTTAACACAAGAACTTACCTTAATCAATCAACAGATATGTCTTCGAAAAGCTACCACGAAGCTACATTAATTGGCGAAGGCATTTCAAAATTTTGTCGTCATGTGCATATCATCTTTGTTTACATCTGCCAACGTGAAAACTGTTTGACGAAGCCTCAAAACCTATGTTCAACCGGTTCATATTTAGAGCAACACTTCTTCTACCAGAATGTAAATTTATTTTAATACTTCATAATTTGTTAATTTGACAATAATTACAGTTCCTTTTTGGACCCAAACTTCTACCAGAATGTAATTTATCTTAACAATCCATATTTTGTGGATATTTTAGCTAATTTTACAATAATTACAGTCCAAACATTTCATGTTTAGAACAACGGTTATTTTACCAGAATGCATTATCTTGAAAATCCATAATTTGCGGATATTACTGTTCATTTGACAATAATTATCAATATACCACTTTGTTCTGAAAGTGTTTTGATAGCGTGGATTTGAAAATATGCTGTGTAAAATGTTGAATGCTTTCGAACAAACATGATAAAATGACATTGGAGGTCCTGTAGAGTGTAAGCTTCCACTGCTGTAGGGCCTAGAGGACCAAAAAAAAAAAAAAAAAAAAAGTGATGGTTAATGTAGTGAAATTTTCATGTTTTTTAATATTAGAGGCGTTAGATTTGTATCAAATTTACAGAATCCGAATATTACAAGTAGGATCATGCACTAATTATATTATTTTCACATAGTCATATTTTCCCAACTGACAATTAAAAACATGAAAAAATTGTGTTTATAGGCTACATCTGAAGCTTTTCAACATATTGCATAGCACTAATAAGTGAATATATGTAAAGAACAGATGCATATCAAATTCAAAGTAGTCCCCCGGACTCAAAAAAAAAATTAAATTCTAAAATTAAAGATTTTTCTGAAATAGCCCAGTAGCCTACGTGGAGACTGTAGAGCTATAGAGTAATTAAGCCCAGATGATGATCATTAAGATTGAACATATATCACGATCATTTGAATATCAGATTGATTAAATTTTTCAATTTACTATCTTTCTTTTTGATAATTTTAAGTGTACATTGTTGCAAAATAATAATCTCGTTTCGAAGAATATCGCAATAGCTGAAGAAATCAATGCATACGCCGTGAACACTATAGAAATGTAAATTGAAATAACCCTAACTTCTCATGTATTGTAGTAACATAATAATTTAATTACATTTGTATGCCACACAAAAACATTATCTTCATAATCTGGCAATTGAATCGGTGGAACTTCAAAGTTCAAACTTGAAATTAATGTTTTAATGTTGAACAGGCTAACATAAATCTCTAAGTGACATGTATTTTGACGCTGCAACTGATCCTAAGAAATATTATCTTCTTTTTTTTTAGTCGTTGTTTCTCATACAGGGTTTGTTTATTTCCTTAATTCTTTTCCTCAAGTAACTTTGAACTTCAAAAGTTCGAACTTGCAACAAATGGTTTTATGTTGAACAGACTGACATAAGTTTCTTTTTATAGTTTATACATGTAATATATATTTTGATGCCACTGTTCTTATTCTTTCTAGTTTAATTTCTCATGATTTCTTATATAGTTTATTTATTTCCTTTCCTCTCTTGGCTATTTATACCTGCTGGAGCTTATAGCATCCTGCTTTTCCAACTAGGGTTGTAGCTTAGCTAGTCATAATAATAATAATAATGATAATGACAATGACAATAATAATAATAATAATAATAATAATAATGACTGATAATAATAATAATAATAATAATAATAATGATAATAATAATAATGATACTGATAATAATAATAATAATAATAATAATAATAATGATGATAGTAATAATGATAATAACAACAATAATAATAATAATAATAATAATAATAATAATAATAATAATAATAATAATAATAATAAATGTTAGTGCGTGTCACAAGATTCAACACTGCTTCGAACAGTCTCGGAAAGTTGCTGGAGTGCGCATGCGCCGGTTGCCAAGTTGACACGTCGGAAGCGGCGAATAGACGTAGGAGAGAACAGTGATAATTTAGCAATTGTTTTATACTTGCGGATTTTAATAGTGCAGCATAATGGTAAGAAGTCACAGCATATCGTTTGTATAGTACTCATAGCTTTACGAATGTCAGAGCTTTCTAATTAGAAAGTTCGATGACGAATGGCGTACGGTATCATACCTTATAGCTAATGTCAGTGATCAGTTGTCAAAATATAGGCCCTTCACGGCAGGCCTAACCAAGACCAGCATTTATGGACAAGTAAGGTCTGGCGATTCTAATATATTCTTATTATGGCTCGCCAAGTATTGCTTCATCGTCAGCCAATTTTTCGGGTGTTGGGGTTAGCCCCAGCAACTCAAAGTCTTGTTTTTCGTAAAAGTTAGTTATTTTTGTAAATATGATACTTTAATTTCTATTCAAATACATGAACTCTATATTTATCCTACTCGCCATTTTGTGTTCTATGCATTTCTGATCATGGTTATTGGGGAAAACCACCCGTTCATGAGTTTTTGGAACCCCTTATATAAAGACAATTATGGGGGACCCCAGTGGGAAACCGGGGTTTTCTGGGTGGGGAAATGACATAAACGTGTGATTTGCTGCTATAATAATGGTCAGAAATGTAAAATAATCCCAAGATAACCAGTTGGTAAAAAAAAGGTTTTATTGTAGTGTATTACAGGGCAGTATAACCTAGGAAAAAAACCTAACCTAGTAGTTCCCAGGTCACAACCCCTAGCCAGGGGCAAGCCACCCAGATCCCCCTTCCCAGGTCACAACCCTTAGCTGGAGGAAAAACCCCCAGACCCCCTTCCAAGTCACAACCCCTAGCCACGGTGCCAGCCACCCGGAACCGCCTTTCCAGGTCACTAATCTTCAGAAATGTAAAATAAGCCCAAGATAACCAGTAGGAAAAATATATGGTTCGTGTAAATGGTTGAAAATCAGCCAAACATGATTATTTAACACTTTTGAGATTTGTAAAAGGGTACAGAACCTAACAAACCCTCCTAACCTAAGAGTTAGTTCCCAGGTCACAACCCCTAGCCGGGGGACCCCCCTTCCCAGGTCACAAGCCCCCTGGACCCCCTTCCCAGGTCACAAGCCCCCTGGACCCCCTTCCTAGGTCACAAGCCCCCTGGATCCCTTTCCCAGGTCACAACCGCTAGCTGGACACCCCGCCCCCTTCCCAGGTCACAAACTAAGAGTAACTTGACACTCACCTTTTTTTTGCTTGGCAATTTTACAAAAGCTTTGCAGTAGAAAATGTGCTGGCCTTCCCAGAAAATTAAGTCAATTGGATCTTTGAGGCATTATTACGCTGTTATTTTTTAATTACACATGAGTAACAATTGCTTTACACTGAAGCGAGAGCCTTTCCATCGTAATTGCTGTTATAAACGAATTTACACTAAATTTTGAAATAGATTGATGTGCTTCCCTTAAGTTTCTTCTTGGAGATATCTTTACGAGATGTTGGTTAAGTTGAAATTGAACACGAAGGTTGGATAAAAATGGCTTTTGTAGAACAATATCCAGAAACTATTGAAGTACTTTTAAGCTGTTAATTGGTTTAAAAAACCATTTGACAAATACATCATTGCAAATGTACAGAAAGCTCCCCAAACCCTGGGAAAAAACTCATGCGCAATGTCTCCTTCAGTCTCAGATGTAAACAATTGACTTAAAGTGAAAAGCATACTTCACATTTTAATCGAAATACGCAAGTTATTATGCCCCAGCCCCTATTAAACATATAGAGAAAAATACCAAACTAGCCAACACTCGTCCATTTCTTTTAGCGAATTCCAGTTTCACTAGAAATTAGAGTATCGTATATTATCCGTTATTTTAGTAATATAATTTAAATGGGGTTTGGAGTTTATTTTTATTCGAGGACTGAGAGCTTTTGTAGTTGGTTGTGACAGACCGGGTCGATAATTAAAGTGTGGATAAATATTTACTATAGCTCACTAATCCTAAGGAAGATGATAACAACTGTTCCTGGTATATTTATAGGTACTTGGGGTGTATATATGATAGCGCCCACCTTTATGTATGATGACAGCTGGTTAAGAGTACGGCTGTCTAAGGGGTGCCCCCTGGTAGGGAAATAGGTAAAGACACGGCTTTTAGGTTAGGTTAGATGGGGAAGTTTAAGTTAGGTGGTGTTCTTGTGTAGAGGTTTTGCAGAAAAAAGTCTTATGAAAGACTAGAAAATGGGAAGAAAATTCCCCTTTCCCATACATGCGGAAGGAACGGGCCACTTATATGCAATGGCCCCATACTTTGAACTGTTCTGATGCAAATAATTGGGGGAAGCAAATTTTTCATATTTTAGACATTTTAAAACTTCTAAAAGTTAACTGAAAATCCATGAACAACACCCAGCTTATAGGTTCCCCACCTAACCTAGGTGCCATGTACTTACCTACCACTGCAACATCCTCTCGGACTGCTGTATCCGTAGCTTGACCTAAAATTAAGTGTCGCCCCTGTTACCCAACCAGCTTCAATCCTGGTAAGGTAAAGCTAAGCGATAATATTTTGTGAAACAGAATTAGCTTCGTAATATCATATTTCAGACCAATCATTATTATTATTATTGCTTGCTAAGCTACAGCCCTTGTTGGAAAAGCAGGATGCAATTATCCCAGGCCCTTCAATAGCCCAGTTAGGAAAGGAAATAAACCAACTACAAGAGACGTATTGAACAATTAAAATAAAATATTTCAAGAACAGTGACATAAATAAATCTTTCCCATATGAACTAAAAAAACAAGAAGCAGAATATATCACATTTTAACTTATAGTTGGCCATGATCACGAGTCTATAAGAGCTCTGTCTGGCTTTGTGGGGCAGGTAATCTATAACAAACAAATGTTTTCCCTTTAAAGTAAATTTATTCAATTATTAATAAGAAAGCTACATACTCCCCAATCAAAGTTTACCCATGTACCATCACTACAGCATAGAAGCCTAATTTTATTTAAGTACTTACCCTAGGATATCATGTTCCTATTTTTTCAGTGGGTAACATTTCTGAACAGTGCATTAGTCAGTTTATGCGTATACCAGCTCACTGCTCAATCACAGGCATTCCTATGGAAAGGCTATATGAAATATTGGTTATATATTTTTCCAGCTGGATATTTTTCCCTGTTGGATCCCTTGGGCTTATAGCATCTTGCTTTTCCAACAAGGGTTGTAGCTTAGCTAGTAATAATAATCTTACTATGAATATGGGGACAAACCATCTGTTTATGAGATGTTCAATCCCCTTCTTATATAAGTTATTTGGGATATCGTTAGGAAATTGAGATTTTGGGTGAGGAAGGGCCAAAAATTAGTTAAGTTGCAGTAATAGTAATGGTTAGAAATGTATAATAAAGTAAAAAACCTGTTGAAACTGTTTATAGTTCATGTAATTGGCTTGAAGTTCAAGTATCATGATTACCGATAATTCAAATATAATTTTCTGTAATTGTCATGTCTCTGAAAATGGTCTTTGCTCTGCTGTGGCTTGCATAGCTCACAAATAAACATTATCGTTGTGCTCTTATGTGGTACAGTACATAAATGTACTGTGCTGACACGCCAACCATGTTGATCATTATTTTGGTTATATTTTTTTCTTTGAGCAACAATAACTATAGTGATCTGTCTGGTTTTGATAGTCAGTTACCGAAATGGATGAAATTACACTAAATTTCAAAATAGATTTAACTTCTGGGAGAACTTTTTTTTCGACTGTAGTCATACTACATATACTGTAGTTTCTTGCTTATACAGTATAGCCATATATTGAATAATACAGCAGGATATGTTTAATTAAACCTCTAATTACCACTGTTATTAATTTTTTTACTGATATATTTTTGTGTCAACAGCCCTTACGCTTGGATGTTAAGCGTAAGTTGACCGCTAGGTCCGACCGAGTGAAGTCGGTCGACTTGCATCCCACAGAGCCATGGATGCTGGCTTCCCTTTACAATGGCAACGTTCACGTTTGGAATATTGAAAGTCAGCAACTCGTCAAAAGTTTTGAGGTAAGTTCGAAATAGAATGTATCTTGTGTCAGCCCTTTTTTATAGGTTGGAAGGAGGTTAGGTATTCTCCCCTGTTTGTGTGTGTTTTTTTGTGAACAACTTCCTGGCCACAATCTAATCCTAAAGTAATGAAACTTGTAGGGATTAACTGTTATTTAAAAAGCTAGAAATTACTAAATTTTGGAAGGTCATGGCCAAGCAAATTGTCCAATTCACGTAAGCAGCCATAAGTTTGGACATCGTTGTCACATAGACTTCAAACTTGGTTCATATTTGAGTGTATGAAAATTCACGCCAATTAATACACGTTAAGGTCAAAAGTCAGGGTCGAGAAATAAGTTGCCATGGCGGAGGTCGGCGCTTTGAGTGCCCCTCTAATTTAATTCTGCTATCCCTTCCATCCCTTAGGTCGTTGCAAAATCTGTACAGTAATGCCTCACAACACAAAATTAATTGGTTTTGTAGTGCCTTCGTTTTGTGAGTCGCTTTTTACATGTAAATAGCCTAATTTGTTCCAGACCCTACAAAAACACCACATAGGATACCACTATACATTACTCAACGAATAACTGCAATTATTTGGATCATTCAATAATAACTTGAACATTGGTTACCTATGAAATAATGTATAATTAGAGCAAACAGTAAAAATACAGTAATAAAAATGTGGAACCTTACCTTTGGAGTGAGGCGATGACTGTAAGCAAAGTAGCGGGGTGGTATAGGAGGATTACAAACTGCAGAAAAAGTTAACAAGTGGCAGAAAACGTAAACATTTAACTTTACAAAACAGATTAATAAATGACAGAAAATATAAACACTTAATTTTTAAATATTTAACTTAGCCGGTGAATATATAATAGCTGACGCTCCGGCGGCTCGACAGAAAAACACAAAAACTCGCGAGCGATCGCTATGAAGGTTGCGGGTGTGCCCACCAGCGCCAACTATCGGCCAGATACCGCATATACATGTAAACAGCTCCAATTCTTCTCTGTCGGTCTGATCGACAAGACGTACCATTACTCGCTGTTAACCTGGAGTTTTTCAACAGTCTTGGTGAAGTACTTCCTTTTGGTTTGAGCTTTCGCAGTGCAGGTGTTTTATCTTCAACTTATTAATTGTTGATTACTTTGGATTGTTTTTTGGACTTTCTTTGACTTTTCAAAATGGCCGACCCTTCCCTTAATACGGAAGTGTGTTTTAGGCTTTTAGCAATTATCTTATCACGTTATAAATTGTTGATGTTAATTATAGATTTTCCTCTATATATTTTATATCTCACCCGCCTTTATTAGGCCTCTTCGATTAGCTTTCCAGTTATAATAAACATCAAGATAAATTTTAATGATTTGTTTATATGCGGCCTTACCTATTCCTCCCCTAATCCGAGAGTAGGCGGTCCTAACTTGGAAACCGAAGTTAAACAACGTTGAGCCCTTTCAACTTTTATTTTCGTTAATAACTCTTACAGAGCAAATGATTTAAAACTTATTAAATGAATATTTTTTAGTAGATATTTTATGAAAGATTTTCTTTGAATAGTCTTCGTGCTGTTTCAAAGATGAACTAACGTTTGGTTTATTTATGCTACGCAGTTTGCGCTCTATCGTTACGATAGAGAAAGAGAGAATCACGGTTTCACTTTGCAGAAAGAGTAAATCGATTCTGACGTTTTGTTCATTCTTCTTTCATACTGAAATGTTTTAAATACTAATTTAAAGGAACTTGTTAATTTTCAATTTCTTAGTCCTTTCAGTTTTTTCCTTTGGTCAAATAACCTGTTTATTGACGAAGGGTAAGTGGGCTTTTCTCTTCTGTGTGAAATCAAGAGAGAGAGACGGAGAGGGAGAGAGGAAGAGAGAACGTTCCGATCTTTATTCTCGTCCCAAGCGAGTAACGTTGTTCTCGAGTCAGTTTTTTACTCTCGTCCCAAGTCTCTGTACGGGGAGAAAGGATAAAACTTTTTTAGTTTTTATTCTCGTCCCAAGGCACTGTACGGTGAGAGATTGAAAACGTAGTTTTTAATGAACTAGTGTTTAGTCTCCTCCCCAGTCAATGATCCTTTTAACTTTATATATTTCCGTTTTATTCGATATATATGTTTACTGTTTTTTTGCTTGTATTAATGTGCTTACATTATACGACTTATTTCGCAATTATAACCTTTTGAGGTAGGGGAGAATTGCGTGCTTCAGGTAGAAATCAGTTTTTATTCATGCCTAATGTGAAATTATTGAAAAATTCGATTTCAGTGAAGTAAGTGCAAAACAGAAAATTGTAGTGATAAAGTGATAATTGCGCAAAGTGTTATCAGTGTTGCGACAGAGGGTTCGTCTGTTCGTGCCTGTCGTTCGCCTAGTCCGAGACCTCTTGCAAGCTCCCATGCCCCAGGGAGAAGTAATGTCGTAGGACTTATGGGTTCGAGAGGCTTTAACCAACGAACAGACGTTCCCTCTATGGTTTCAGTCGTGTCTCGTCAAGACCGCCCCTACCATAAGACAAGCGAGACGGTTTTCTCCTCGTCATCCGAAGGCTTATCGCGTAAGAAACCGTGGAGCAAGGTTTCGAGACCCTTAAAGCGAAAGTCAGTCCCTTCAGGACAGGTCCAGCGTCCTGGTTGTAGCCATTGGGACAGCTCTGACCCTGTGCAATCATCGGAAGACTGCTCGACGCCATAACAGAAGCGTAACACAGGCTCCGAGAGTCTTAGTGTAGGCAAGGTTTTGCAGTCACAGACGTTACCCTCGTCTCTTACCGCACCCATTCCCGTTGATCCTAAATGGGTTGTACTGCAAGACATGCAGAATAAGCTTGCCTCTCTTATGGAGGACTATTCTGCTGAGCAGGTTCAACAAAGTCACGTCAATCACGTTTTGTAGAGCCTCACTCGATGCAGTCTCGTGTTGACTTTCAGCCGCTTGTGGACGTTCAGCCGCTGCCGCCTGCTCTTGTTGACGTTCAGGACGTTCGCCAACCAGCGAAGTTGACTTGTTTTGACGTTGAGCGTCAAGCACCGCAGTCAAGACTTTTTTTGACTGCTCAGTCTAGGCAGTCAAGGCAGTCTCGAGTTGACGTCGAGCGTCCTCTCGCACCTGTTGTTGTTGCTGGTCAGTCCTTTCAGCAGTTACATGACGTATCGTCCTTGACTGCTACTGATGCTCCTTTGCGTGTGGACTCTGCTTGTCAAGCATTGCCACCACAGCAGGTCTCTCCCTTGCTTGAGACTCGGCAATTGTCGGACTAGGTTCCTTCAGATGAGGAAGTTGCTGATCCCCCTCCTACTGATATTCCCTTGTGGACTCTGTCAGACGGAGAGGAGCCTAAAGCTGCTCAGCCCTCTATGGACTTTAAATAAATCATGCTGATTTTTAAGGATCTTTGTCCGGATCATTTTGTAACTGCTGCTCCTCGTTCGCCTAAACGTCAGAGTTTACACTAGGCCTAGCTACTTTGAAGCCGTTGTTTTCTAAGCTAGTGCTCTCTCGCTCTTCTAAGAGAGCTTTACGTTTGCTAGGCGACTGGTTGATCACCAGGAGCAGTTTGGGGGAGACAGCCTTTGCTTTCCCTCCTTTTAAACTGGCTTATAGAGCGAGCGTCTGGTATGACACGGGAGAAGTTCTCGGCTTGGGAGTTCCTGCCTCTGCCCAGATAGACTTCTCAAACCTCATAGACTCTCCCTGGCGCCTGGCCATGAGACGCTCCAAGATTTTATGGTCGGCTTCAGAGCTAGACCATCTCCTGTTAGGAGTTTTTTTCGAGCGTTTGAAGTTTTGCTGTACAATTATGTCATGCATAAACAAGGCTATCAGGGATGGCTCCAATAATCTGACAGCCACGTTCTCTGCAGGAACAAGACTATCAGGGATGGCTCCAATGATCTGGCAGCCACGTTCACTGCAGGAGTACGTAAGAGGCAAGTGCGCTCAATGTGTTCATTGTCAAGACAAACTTTACGATGAAGTCTACCAAGCTGTCTTGACAGCATTAATGGAAGGCGACTGGATGGTCTCTCTAGACCTTCAGGATGCATACTTCCACATTCCTATACACCCCGATTCCCAACCGTTTCTGAGGTTTGTTTACAGGAATGTGGTGTACCAGTTTCGAGCCCTGTGCTTTGGCCTCAGTCCTGCTCCTCTCGTGTTTACGAGGCTCATGAGGAATGTGGCAAAATTCCTCCATCTATCGGGAATCCGAGCCTCCCTGTACTTGGACGACTGGCTTCTCAGAGCATCGTCCAGTCATCGCTGTCTGCAGGATCTACATTGGACGTTGGGTCTGGCCAAGGAGTTGGGACTTTTGGTCAACCTAGAAAAGTCCCAACTGATCCCATCTCAGACTATTCTATATTTGGGGATGCAGATTCGCAGTCCAGTTTTTCGGGCTTTTCCGTCTGCCACCCGAATAGAACAAGCCCTGCTCAAAGTCCAACTAATGCTGAAAAGAGAACGTTGTTCAGTCAGGAGTTGGATGAGTCTCGTAGGGACTCTCTCATCCCTGGAGCAGTTTGTCTCGCTAGGGAGACTACACCTTCGGCCTCTCCAGTTCCATCTAGCCTCTCACTGGAACAAGGACAAGACGCTAGAGACGGTATCAATCCCAGTCTCTGAACCAGTAAAGGCATGCCTGAAATGGTGGGACAGCAATATCAGTCTGAGAGAGGGACTATCCCTAGCAGTCAAGAACCCAAACCACGTGTTGTTCTCAGACGCGTCGGATTTGGGTTGGGGTGTGACCCTGGACGGTCGGGAATGCTAGTCTGTGGACCTCAAGTCAGAAGAGCATGCACATCAACGGCAAGGAGCTATTAGCAGTCCACTTGGCCTTGATGAAATTCGAAAGCTTTCTTCGAAACAAAGTGGTAGAGGTCAACTCAGACAACACCACAGCTTTGGCGTACATCTCCAAGCAAGGAGGCACACACTCCCTCACGCTGTACGAGATCGCAAGGGACCTTCTCATATGGTCAAGAAATCGAGGCATCTCCCTGTTGACGAGATTCATCCAGGGGGACTTGAACGTCTTGGCAGACTGTCTCAGTCGGAGGGGTCAGGTGATACCCACAGAATGGACCCTCCACAAGGACGTGTGCAAGAGTCTTTGGGCGACTTGGGGTCAACCCACCATAGACCTCTTTGCCACCTCGTTGACCAAAAGGTTACCAATCTATTGCTCACCAGTCCCAGATCCAGAAGCAATCCACATAGACGCGTTTCTACTGGATTGGTCTCATCTGGACTTATATGCATTCCCACCATTCAAGATAGTCAACAAGGTACTGCAGAAGTTCGCCTCTCACGAAGAGACAAGGTTGACGTTGGTTGCTCCCCTCTGGCCCGCGAGAGTGGTTGACCGAGGTACTTCAATGGCTGGTAGACATTCCAAGAAGTCTTCCTCTAAGGGTAGATCTCTTACGTCAGCCCCACGTAAAGAATGTTCATCAAAGCCTCCCCGCGCTTCGTCTGACTGCCTTCAGACTATCGAGAGACTCTCAAGAGCTCGAGGCTTTTCGAAGGAGGCAGCCAGTGCGATTGCGAGAGCTAGGAGAGCTTCTACCATCAGCGTATACCAGTCGAAGTGGGAAGTCTATCGAGACTGGTGCAAGTCAGCATCTGTGTCCTCTTCCAGTACCTCTGTAGCCCAAATCGCAGATTTTCTTTTACATCTGAGAAATGTTCGCTCCCTCTCAGCTCCCACGATTAAGGGCTACAGGAGCATGTTGGCTTCGGTCTTTCGTCATAGAGGCTTAGATCTTTCCAACAATAAAGATCTCCAAGATCTCCTTAAGTCTTTCGAGACCTCTAAGGAACGTCGTTTGGCAACTCCTGGATGGAACTTAGACGTGGTCCTAAGGTTCCTCATGTCAGACAGGTTTGAGCCATTACATTCAGCCTCCCTGAAGGATCTCACCCTCAAGACGCTTTTCCTAGTGTGCTTGGCTTCAGCTAAAAGGGTCAGTGAAATTCATGCCTTCAGTAAGAACATCGGCTTTTCTACAGAAAAAGCCACATGTTCACTTCAACTTGGTTTCCTGGCCAAAAATGAACTGCCTTCTTGTCCTTGGCCTAAGTCCTTTGATATATCTTGCCTGTCAGAGATCGTAGGCAACGAACTTGAAAGAGTGCTGTATCCAGTTAGAGCTCTTAAGTTCTACTTAGCTCGTACTAAGTCCTTACGAGGTGGATCTGAGGCATTATGGTGCTCAGTTAAGAAACCATCATTGCCTATGTCAAAGAATGCTTTGTCATATTTTATCAGATTTTTAATACGAGAAGCTCATTCTCACTTGAATGAAAAAGACCGATGCTTGCTTAAGGTTAAGACGCACGAAGTAAGAGCTATAGCAACTTCCGTGGCCTTTAAGCAAAATAGATCTCTGCAAAGTATTATGGACGCGACCTTTTGGAGAAGCAAGTCGGTATTCGCGTCATTTTACTTAAAAGATGTCCAGACACTTTACGAGGACTGCTACACACTGGGTCCATTCGTTGCAGCGAGTGCAGTAGTGGGTGAGGGTTCTACCACTACATTACCTTAATTCCAATATCCTTTTAATCTGTCTCTTGAAATGTTTTTAATCTTGTTTTTGGGTTGTACGGAAGGCTAAGAAGCCTTTCGCATCCTGGTTGATTTGGCGGGTGGTCAAATGTCATTTCTTGAGAGCGCCCAGATTAGGGGTTTGATGAGGTCCTGTTGTATGGGTTGCAGCCCTTGATACTTCAGCTCCTGGGAGTCTTTCAGCATCCTAAGAGGATCGCTGGGCTTCGTGAGGAAGACAGACTAACAAGGCAGAGTAATCGTCTAAGTCAACTTCCTTACCAGGTACCTATATATATTTGGGTTTTGTTATGATATAACTGTCAAAAACTCTAAGCATATACGCTGTAAACTTAATTATTTCTGGTCTCTACCCACCACCATGGGTGTGAATCAGCTATTATATATTCACCGGCTAAGTTAAATATTTAAAAATGATATTTTAATTATAAAATAAATTTTTGAATATACTTACCCGGTGAATATATAAATTAAAGGCCCCCCCTTCCTCCCCGATAGAGACCCAGCGGGATGAGAAGAATTGGAGCTGTTTACATGTATATGCGGTATCTGGCCGATAGTTGGCGCTGGTGGGCACACCCGCAACCTTCATAGCGATCGCTCGCGAGTTTTTGTGTTTTTCTGTCGAGCCGCCGGAGCGTCAGCTATTATATATTCACCGGGTAAGTATATTCAAAAATTTATTTTATAATTAAAATATCATTTTAGGAAACATTAATAAATGGCAGGAAATATTATCACATTACGATAAACTTTTTTTTTTCGTCGTCTTCAGCACTGGCACTTTTTAAAATCAAACTCGGACATGGTCGGGGTCTCATAATGAAAAAAAGGCACAAAACATTTTTCATGATGCAAGTCGTAAAATTCTTTGTATCTCGTTTCTCAGAGGGAAATTTTCATAAGCAGATTGATTGTTTCGTGTGAGAGATATGACTATATGTGGCATAAACGAGGGAGTTGCATTTTCAAAATGCCCCTCAGGCCACCAAATTGGGGTCAGATAATAAAAGTAGTTAAGTGTATATTTAGAGTTACCACAAACTCACCAGGGTAAGGGGACTGGGGGAAGTCTTTTATTTTTTTTTTATTATTATTATTATTAACTCAGCCCCAACACCCAGATCTCTAGCGGTGCCTGTTAGTGATATTTTACTTTTTACTCTAAGTACTTAGTATTCATGCAGTGTTACTCATTCTGCTGTCATTTCAAACCAAATATTGTGGTGCATTAAAAAAAAGACACAGAAAATTTGTCTTAGATTTGCCAAAAATGTCTTATCATTGTGCCATAAGTCATTGGTTTGGAATTTGATTATTGAATAAGGATTGATCCAAAGGAGTAAGTAGGAGCTAGGTTACTAGCATTTAGTTATGCAATTACAGTAATATTACAGACATGTATGTACAATACTGTAGTGAATATCGAAGCTTAATTGGCTATAGTGACAAGAATGTGATATGCTTTACATTAATTTAGTTCATGTACTGTATACAAAAAACTGTACTGCACAAGACATTGCACCAAGGGTTTCATATTACGGTAATTCTGATATCAACTGTATCATCAAGTGTAAGGAAAAATCAATCCAGTAGTATTTACTTGCTTTTATGTAAAATGACAAAGTAAGTATGGTAGCCTCTCAACTTAAACAGCAACTTAAAGAATCTGGCCTTTTTATAATCATCAAAATATGTCAAAAGAAGAAAATTATCAAATAAGGAAGACCTTTTAGTAAAGCCTATATAGCACTTAAAAGTCTCATAACTACAGAAGAAAGGGGGTACCCATGTTTATATATCACTCAAAACTGGGCAATCTGTCTTGTCTATATCAAGTTATTAAAGTTCTCGCATCTAAATTATTCAAGGTATGCGACTTACCTGTGAGGGCGTCCAAGTTTGTGGCCAGGAAAAACTGGGTCATAACTGGCTCGGATGACATGCAGGTTCGTGTCTTCAATTACAATACACTGGAGAGAGTCCATCAGTTTGAAGCCCACTCTGATTACGTGAGATGCATAGCTGTCCATCCAACACAACCGTTCATCCTAACTTGCAGTGGTATGTATTATTTAATTTGGATTTCTAAAACTATGCCTAACTGATTGACTCTAACCTTCCTATAATATATCACGCAGCACTTTGATTACTTGGTAAGGTTTTTTAAGTAAACTTTTTTTTTTTTTTTTTCTCACCAAGAATTCATACAGTCCTACTCAACTCGATAACTAGCAGGAAATTAACACACTATGTAGACCATTTACTGTATGATAGATAAAGCCCGTTTTCTCATAATTTTTTTTACACTAAGTTTTCCCATTGTGTAATTACAAAAATTAGTTAACTACCATCTTTTACAAATATTTTTAAGCTTTTATCAGGTCTAGATCTTCCTCTATACCCTTCTTGATTCTTGCATATCCCTAATGCCTTTTATCCATTCACTTCAACACTTGTTAACTGTCGCTTTTTCATTTTTTAGTTTTCCCAATTTGGAGTGGCTGTCTTAATCAGTTGCCAAAAATGTATGATACAAATGATTAAGAAAAAAAATTGCATAATATTTTATGTTGATTCATTGCCGATATGAGGTGTCTTACATAATAGATCGTTGCAAAATTTAATACATTGGTTACTCAATGCTCATAATTTTAAATATTTAACTTAGCCGGTGAATATATAATAGCTGAGCCTCCGGCGGCTCGACAGAAAAACACACAAAAACTCGCGAGCGATCGCTATGAAGGTTGCGGGTGTGCCCACTAGCGCCAACTATCGGCCAGATACCGCATATACATGTAAACAGACCCAATTTTTCTCTGTCGGCCTTAACGACAAGACGTATCAATACTCGCTGTATAACCTGGAGTTTTCTCAACATATTTGGTGAAGTACTTCCTTTTGGTTTGAGCTTTCGCAGTGCAGGTGTTTTATCTTCAACTTAAATCTTGAACTCGTTTTTGGATAGATTTAATTTTTGATGACTTTGGATTGTTTTTTGGACTTTCTTTGACTTTTAAATGGCCGACCCTTCCCTTAGTACGGAAGTGTGTTTTAGGCTTTTAGCAATTATCTTATCACGTTATAAATTGTTGTTGTTAACTATATATTTTATATCTCAACCGCCTTTATTAGGCCTCTTCGATTAGCTTTCCATTTATAATAAACATCAAGATAAATTTTAAAGATTTGTTTATATGCGACCTTTCCTATTCCTCCTCTAATCCGAGAGTAGGCGGTCCTAACTTGGAAACCGAAGTTAAACAACGTTGAGCCCTTTCAATCGTAAATAACTTTTACAGAGCAAATGATTTAAAACTTATTAAATAAATATTTTTTAGTAAATATTTTATGAAAGATTTTCTTTGAATAGTCTTCGTACTGTTTCAAAGATGAACTAACGTTTAGTTTATTCATGCTACGCAGTTTGCGCTCTATCGTTACGATAGAGAGAGAGAGAATCACGGTTTCACTTTGCAGAAAGAGTAAATCGATTCTGACGTTTTGTTCATTCTTCTTTCAAACTTAAATGTTTTAAATACTATTTTAAAGGAACTTGTTAATTGAAAAACCTTTCAGTTTTTTCCTTTGGTCAAATAACCTGTTTATTGACGAAAGGTAAGTGGGCTCTTCTCTTCGGTGTGAAATCAAGAGAGAGAGAGAGAGAGAGAGACGGAGAGAGAGAGAGAGGAAGAGAGAACGTTCCGATCTTTATTCTCGTCCCAAGCGAGTAACGTTGTTCTCGAGTCAGTTTTTTTACTCTCGTCCCTAGTCTCTGTACGGGGAGAAAGGATAAAACGTTTTTAGTTTTTATTCTCGTCCCAAGGCACTGTGCGGTGAAAGATTGAAAACGTAGTTTTGAATGAACTAGTGTTTAGTCTCCTTCCCAGCCACTGATCTTTTTATCTTAATATATGTTTACTGTTTTTTGCTTGTATTAATGTGCTTACATTATACGACTGATTTCGCAATTATAACCTTTTGATGAGGGTAGAATTGCGTGCTTTAGGTAGAAATCAGTTTTATTCATACCTAATGTGAATTGTTGTAAAATTCGATTTCAGTGAAGTAAGTGCAAAACAGAAAATCGTAGTGATAAAGTGATAATTGCGCAAAGTGTTATCAGTGTTGCGACCGAGGGTTCGTCTGTTCGTGCCTGTCGTTCACCTAGTCCGAGACCTCTTGCAAGCTCCCAAGCCCAGGGGAGAAGTAATGTCGTACGACTTATGGGTTCGAGAGGACTTGATCAGCGAACAGACGTTCCCTCTATGGTTTCAGGCGTGTCTCATCAACACCGCCCCTACCATAAGACGAGCGAGACGATTTTCTCCTCGTCATCCGAAGGCTTTTCGCATAAGAAACCGTGGAACAAGGTTTCGAGGCCCTTTAAGCGAAAGTCAGTCCTTTCAGGACAGGTCCAGCGTCCTGGTTGTAACCATTAGGACAGCTCTGACCCTATGCAGTCATCGGAAGACTGCTCGCCGCCTAAACAAAAGCGTAACACAGGCTCCGAGAGTCTTTTTGTAGGCAAGGTTTTGCAGTCACAGACGTTACCCTCGTCTCTTACCGCAACCATTCCTGTTGATCCTAAATGGGTTGTACGGCAAGACATGCAGAATAAGCTTGCCTCTCTTATGGAGGACTATTCTGTTGAGCAGGTTCACGATGATCCTCGCCGCTTAGCTGATCGAGATCTTGGCCGTCAGCCGCCCAAACGAGCCTTTGCTCGTCCTGTTGACATTGACGTTACAAAGTCACGTCAATCGTGTTTTGTAGAGCCTCACTCGATGCAGTCCCGTGTTGACTCTCAGCCGCTTGTGGACGTTCAGCCGCTGCCGCTTGCTCTTGTTGACGTTAAGGACGTTCACCAATCAGCAGAGTTGACTTGTTTTGACGTTGAGCGTCAAGCACCGCAGTCAAGAGTTGTTTTGACTGCTCAGTCTAAGCAGTCAAGGCAGTCTCGAGTTGACGTCGAACGTCCTCCCGCACCTGTTGTTGTTACTGGTCAGTCCTTTAAGCAGTTACATGACATAGCGTCCTTGACTGCTACTGATTGCTCCTTTGCGTGTGGACTCTGCTTGTCAAGCATTGCCACCACGGCAGGTCTCTCCCTTGCTTGAGACTCGGCTATTGTCGGACAAGGTTCCTTCAGATGAGGAAGTTGCTGATCCCCCTCCTACTGATATTCCCTTGAGGACTCTGTCAGACGGAGAGGAGCCTAAAGCTGCTCAGCCCTCTATGGACTTTAAATAAATCATGCTGATTTTTAAGGATCTTTGTCCGGATCTTTTTGTAACTGCTGCTCCTCGTTCGCCTAAACGTCAGAGTTTACACTAGGCCTAGCTACTTCGAAGCCGTTGTTTTATAAGCTAGTGCTCTCTCGCTCTTCTAAGAGAGCTTTACGTTTGCTAGGCGACTGGTTAATCACCAGGAGGAGTTTGTGGGAGACAGCCTTTGCTTTCCCTACTTTTAAGCTGGCTTATAGAGCGAGAGTCTGATATGACACGGGAGAAGTTCTCGGCTTGGGAGTTCCTGCCTCTGCCCAGATAGACTTCTCAAACCTCATAGACTCTCCCTGGCGCCTGGCCATGAGACGCTCCAAGATTTTATGGTCGACTTCAGAGCTAGACCATCTCCTGTTAGGAATTTTTTCGAGCGTTTGAAGTTTTGCTGTACAATTATGTCATGCATAAACAAGGCTTTCAGGGATGGCTCCAATGATCTGACAGCCACGTTCTCTGCAGGAACAAGTCCCTCAGGGATGGCTCTAATGATCTGGCAGCCATGTTCACTGCAGGAGTACGTAAGAGGCAAGTGCGCTCAATGTATTCATTGTCAAGACAAACTTCACGATGAAGTCTACCAGGCTGTCTTGACAGCATTAATGGAAGGCGACTGGATGGTCTCTCTCGACCTTCAGGAGGCATACTTCCACATTCCTATACACCCGGATTCCCAACCGTTTCTGAGGTTTGTTTACAGGAATGTGGGGTACCAGTTTCGAGCCCTGTGCTTTGGCCTCAGTCCTGCTCCTCTCGTGTTTACGAGGCTCATGAGGAATGTGGCAAAATCCCTCCGTCTATCGGGGATCCGAGCCTCCCTGTACTTGGACGACTGGCTTCTCAGAGCATCGTCCAGTCTTCGCTGTCTGCAGGATCTACATTGGACGTTGAGTCTGGCCAGGGAGTTGGGACTTTTGGTCAACCTAAAAGTCCCAACTGATCCCATCCCAGATTATTCTATATTTGGGGATGGAGATTCGCAGTCCAGGTTTTTTCGGGCTTTTCCGTCTGCCACCCGAATAGAACAAGCCCTGCTCGAAGTCTAACTAATGCTGAAAAGAGAACGTTTGTTCAGTCAGGAGTTGGAACAGTCTCGTAGGGACTCTCTCATCCCTGGAGCAGTTTGTCTCACTAGGGAGACTACACCTTCGGCCTCTCCGGTTCCATCTAGCCTCTCCGGTTCCATCTAGCCTCTCACTGGAACTAGGACAAGACGTTAGAGACGGTATCATTCCCAGTCTCCGAACCAGTAAAGGCATGCCTTAAATGGTGGGACAGCAATATCAGTCTGAGAGAGGGACTATCCCTAGCAGTCAAGAACCCAAACCACGTGTTGTTCTCAGACGCGTCGGATTTGGGTTGGGGTGCGACCCTGGACGGTCGGGAATGCTCGGGTCTAAGGACCTCAAGTCAGAAGAGCATGCACATCAACGGCAAGGAGCTATTAGCAGTCCACTTGGCCTTGATGATATTCGAAAGCTTCTTCGAAACTAAGTGGTAGAGGTCAACTCAGATAACACCACAGCTTTGGCGTACATCTCCAAGCAAGGAGGCACACACTCCTTCACGCTGCTCGAGATCGCAAGGGACCTTCTCTTATGGTCAAGAAATCGAGGCATCTCCCTGTTGACGAGATTCATCCAGGGGGACTTGAACGTCTTGGCAGACTGTCTCAGTCGGAGGGGTCAGGTGATACCCACAGAATGGACCCTCCACAAGGACGTGGGCAAGAGTCTTTGGGCTACTTGGGGTCAACCCACCATAGACCTCTTTGCCTCCTCGTTGACCAAAAGGTTACCAATCTATTGCTCTCCAGTCCTCGATACAGAAGCAATCCACATAGACGCGTTTCTACTGGATTGGTCTCTTCTGGACTTATATGCATTCCCACCATTCAAGATAGTCAACAAGGTACTGCAGAAGTTCGCCTCTCACGAAGGGACAAGGTTGACGTTGGTTGCTACCCTCTGGCCCGCGAGAGAATGGTTCACCGAGGTACTTCAATGGCTGGTAGACTTTCCAAGAAGTCTTCCTCTAAGGGTAGATCTGTTACGTCAGCCCCACGTAAAGAATGTCCATCAAAGCCTCCCCGCTCTTCGTCTGACTTCCTTCAGACTATTGAAAGGCTCTCAAGAGCTCGAGGCTTTTCGAAGGAGGCAGCCAGTGCGATTGCAAGAGTGAGGAGAGCTTCTACCATTGGAGTATACCAGTCGAAGTGGGAAGTCTTTCGAGACTGGTGCAAGTCAGCATCTGTGTCCTCGTCCAGTACCTCTGTAGCCCAAATCGCAGATTTTCTTTTACATCTGAGAAAGGTTCGCTCCCTTCCAGCTCCCACGATTAAGGGCTACAGGAGCATGTTGGCTTCGGTCTTTCGACATAGAGGCTTAGATCTTTCCAACAATAAAGATCTCCAAGATCTCCTTAAGTCTTTCGAGACCTCTAAGGAACGTCGTTTGGCAACTCCTGGATGGAACTTAGACGTGGTCCTAAGGTTCCTCATGTCAGACAGGTTTGAGCCATTACATTCAGCCTCCCTGAAGGATCTCACCCTCAAGACACTTTTCCTAGTGTGCTTGGCTTCGGCTTAAAGGGTCAGTGAACTTCATGCCTTCAGTAAGAACATCGGCTTTTCTACAGAAAAAGCCACTTGTTCACTTCAACTTGGTTTCCTGGCCAAAAATGAACTGCCTTCTTGTCCTTGGCCTAAATCTTTTGATATTCCTTGCCTATCAGAGATCGTAGGCAACGAACTGGAAAGAGTATTATGTCCTGTTAGAGCTCTCAAGTTCTATTTAGCTCGTACTAAGTCATTACGAGGTAAATCTGAGGCATTATGGTGCTCAGTTAAGAAACCATCATTGCCTATGTCAAAGAATGCTATGTCATATTTTATCAGATTTTTAATACGAGAAGCTCATTCTCACTTGAATGAGAAAGACCGATGTTTGCTTAAGGTTAAGACGCACGAAGTTAGAGCTATAGCAACCTCCGTGGCCTTCAAGCAAAATAAATCTCTGCAAAGTATTATGGACGCGACTTTTTGGAGAAACAAGTCAGTGTTCGCGTCATTTTACTTAAAAGATGTCCAGACTCTTTACGAGGACTGCTACACACTGGGTCCATTCGTTGCAGCGAGTGCAGTAGTGGGTGAGGGTTCTACCACTACATTACCCTAATTCCAATATCCTTTCTGGGCTCGAAGCTGTGCCGCCCAGTGAATAGGCTCCATTTGGCACTTATTCTTAGGTAATTTACTGCTAAATATACCAGAGAAAAAATGTAAAGGAGTGCTAGGTTAACTAGCTCGCTCACCTATTGGTGTCGGTATAAAATTGGGCGTATAATCCAGAGGTCCCGCACTATTTAGATTCATCCACGACAAAGACCCCAATAGAGGAGAGCCGTTCAACCTCACTCGGCACCACCAACTCTGCATCCGCTCAGAACCCAACTCCTTTTAGCACGCCTGTGTTGTAACCCGCTTTTTTGTTGTGCTCTCGTATTTCGCTATTTTCCATTGGATTATGGCTTCTTCATCGGTTTCCCAGGAGACACCGTCTAAGTTAAGTACCAAGCTATGTTTTGCTGTGTTTTGAGCAATCTAGATCGTTTAATATTTAAATTATAGGGGTTTATTCTCTTCGTTCATATCGATCTTGCTTGATTCCGCTTACAGTTGGTACTCCTGTTTTGAGAGCTTTTAGTTTCACTCGCGGTGTTACTATGTGTATTATTTTTATTATTAATTAAATGTTATTTGTTATTGTGGATATTCATTATTTAGCGTTTAGAACCCTCGTGGTTCATTTTTAGGGCCGATATCAGTTACGTATCGTTATGGCTTGCCGACCTTCGTTACTAGGCGGCAATTTTATTTTATAAGTCATCAGGTGTGTCCTTTGTGATTTATTTATTATGTTGCATGCCTTGCCCTAAATTTTTTATGTGTATATTTATATAAGTGTTCAACGCTATTACTATTATAATGAATATTTGTGCTATTACTCCGTTTGATCTGTCTGGTTGGGGATCGTCAGTTGGTAGCCCTGCTGCTCCGTATCACGTGATCCTCCCCCAAGCTCCCCCTCTCGCTAGGTGGGCGGCTAGGCTTCTCTCCCCCCTCCCCTAGGGGACCGTTGCCTTCCCTCCTTTTAGAGGGGGTAGTTCAGTGTGTATGGACTTTGTCCTCCGGGTGTCCCGGCGGGTTCGTCTCTGTCTAGACGGGTTGGCCACCGGTCAACAGAGTTGGATCCCGGTGCACCCTATTTTATATTCACTTATCACACTTTTATTATGTTATACGAAACCCTCCGGGTTCGGTTGGCGGTTCTTATCTACAGTTCCGCCCCCCTATTAATTTATAAGAGTTCCTATGATTATATATGATTATATATGACAGATTACTATCTCGGAGTTCCTATATGAATTGGTTTATGGATATACTTTTATTTCCCGGCCCGGGGCTTAACCTCGCTCCGGGAAATCAGACACTATGTGTCTTAATCCTTTGTTGCATCCTTTTTATGCTCCCGGCTCGACCGGAATGGATAGCTATACTCTAGTCTTAAGTTAGACTTATGTTTAGGCCCGGGTCCTCCGGACCCGCCCCTACTTAAGAGTATTACAGTTAAGCTCTAGTCTTAAGTTAGACTTATGTTAGGCCCGGGTCCTCCGGACCCGCCCCTACTTAAGAGAATTACAGTTTCTCATATACTATTCTTTTTATAGATGGTGCATTGTCAGACGACGGCCTGTGCGGCTGTTCTGCATCAGCCTTGTGGGCATACCGTATGTCGGTCTCACGCCCTCTGCGGGGTTCAGCTGGAGGACATCGTGGTCTGGCACCCTGATAACTGCATGGTCTGTTTTGACCTCATCACCACCCTTGGATCTGACTCGGTGAGTCCTGTTGGCTATGTTGCCTTCTTATTTATTTTACCTTTTTTGGTATACATACACTATTTAGTAAGATTTCTATGGTCTTGAAGGACCACTGGGAGTCTTCCTGTTTATAACTCCCGCTATTATTTCAGGCATCCCCGGAGCAAAAGTCTGCGGCTCGGGCCACACTGAAAGTGTGGGTTGGTGGTTTTGCCCGAAACGTGAAATCCAAGCAGCCTTACGTCCTATCCGAAGACTATTGTGCCATGGTCTTTCCTAACGCCAAGTCTTCAGCCGCTGTGGCTAGGCATGTTGCAGCTCCCATCATTGCCCACATTGATGCCACCATAGCGGGGTTTATTGATCAAGATCAAGATCCGTCGGATGCCCCTGGAAATCTGGAAGACAATGTTGCTTCCATGAACCTGGACGTCGAACCCATGTTATTGGATGATCCGGACGCAGGTAGGGTGGTAAGTGAGCCAGGTGTTACCGGCGCTGAGATTCCTATCCTCAGCCCCGCTCTTTCTTCTTCTTCTGATCGCTCTTCCTTTCATGGTTTTTCTGGGGACCGTGATTCGTCTCAACGATCGCACCCGGTTCCCCCCAAGGATAAGTCTACATCTAGAACCTTACCTAAAGCTCGTAAGCCTCACAAGGCTTCCCATAGTTCTAAGCAGAATACAAACCCGTCATCTAAGGCTTCCGGCTCCTCCTCTAAGTCTCACGACCCGGGAGTACAATCCGCCACTCCTGCTCCTAGCCCGGGCCTTTCCGAATCAGCCATGCTTCGCATTGTGTCGGAGATGCAAGCTAAGTTGGTGTCGGAAATGCAGGCCAAGATGGACACGATGTTCTCTAACATCGGTCAGAGACTTGGGGCATCAGAGCAAGGTGCTCCGGAGCGAGTCCAAAGCTCTCTCATCCCGGATGCCTCTAAGCTTCCGCCGTTTTCCAAGAATAATCCTTGGCGCATGGCTCTTCATTCTCCGTTCTCAGACGGAATGTTAACTTTGGAAGGTCTTGGCACTCGTCCTCTAGAGGACTTTGAATTCTTTCCTCCTGGTCTGGCATTTCCATTTCATGGTTATGCCAGGCTTACCGAGGAAGCTCTGGTTCGGCTAGATAAGGTCCCCAGAGAGACCGTCATCTTCCCAAAAGAACAAGCCCAATCTGTTTGGGCTAGGTTCCTGAACGACATTGGTTGCACCAACACCATGTTGACGCCGTATAAGAGTTCCTTCACAATGTTTTTAATGGACAAAAACACCGTGACTCCATGCGTCAATAAGGTAGCAGAGCTTGCTTTCCAATATGCTCTGGAGGAGAAGCTCTTGCCTCCCATCCGAGAGGTGGATCCGATCTCCCTCCTCCTTCCTTCTGGCATTGAGTGTTGGGACAATGTCCATACCACTTTTACCTCTGGCAAGCTATCAGCGGACTGTGCCTCAGTTATGTTTAGTGAGCGGCTTCCCCGTCTCCCGGAATCCCTCATTAAACAGGAGTATGATTCCCGCCTACGTGTTGGCCGAACTCTGAACTTGGCCACATCCACGGAGTCGATAGCCTTGACTTATGATACTGAGAGTATCTTTAAGTCTCTCAATAAGGCTACGTTGCAATCATTGTATTATGATCTTTATGACTTCGCTATTGCTAAACGTAGGTGTCGCAAACACGTCCTGGCTGAGGCGACTATTAGGCACGAGCCTAATAAGCTTATCCGGTCCTCCTGCTGGGGTTCAAATCTCTTCCCTGAGGATCTTGTGGAGGAAGTCTTGGCAGAGGCCACTAGAGTCAATCAGAGCCTTAAAGCCCGTTGGGGTTTGACTCCTAAACGGAAATATGACCCCGCAAATTACCAAGCCCGGGGTAGGAAGAAGCTCCGCCCGTATACCTCCACCCAGTTCAGGCAACAGCAGAGTAGTTCGTCCAATTTCCGACTGCCTCTTCCTCCATCTCCCGTTGCTCCTGCGCAGCCTTCCACCTCTCAGGCTCCTTCGGACGACTATGTCACCGTTCTGCTCCCTAAGAGCCAGCTTTCCGGTGCCTCCACCACCTCTCCTGCCTTTAACCAGTCTTATGAGGCTCATAGCTCTTCCCAGAGTTATAGCAGAGGTAGAGGCTACCACCGTGGTTCAAACCAGAACAGAGGTAGAGGAAGAGGCTTTCGCAAGGGAAAGAACTTCCGAGGCGGACGTGGAGGCAACTCCTCAAGCCAATACTGAGGTGCAGCAGGTAGGGGGGAGGCTTTATGCCTTCCGCAACAAATGGAGGTTCAGTCCCTGGGCTTTCAGTATCATCTCCAAGGGACTGGGGTGGAGTTGGATTCAAGGGCCTCCTCCTCCGAACAAATTTCATCAACATTCCACTCCGGACCTAGTCGAATTTGTCCAGGATCTGTTACAAAAGAACGCCATACAAGAAACGAAACACCTGAAGTTTCAGGGTCGGCTGTTCAGTGTCCCGAAGAAGGATTCAGACAAGAGAAGAGTGATTCTAGACCTATCCCTTCTCAACTTGTCCATTCAATGCGACAAGTTTCGAATGCTTACCGTCTCGCAGGTGCGGACCTTACTTCCCCGTGGGGCCGTCACCACCTCTATCGATCTTACAGACGCCTATTATCACGTCCCGATAGCGAGACACTTCCGTCCGTATCTAGGCTTCCGCCTAGGGGACAAAAATTACTCCTTCAAAGTGATGCCTTTCGGGCTCAACATCGCCCCAAGGATCTTCACAAAGTTAGCAGAAGTCGCTGTTCAGGAACTCAGAAATCAAGGGATTCAAGTAGTAGCCTATCTGGACGACTGGCTCATTTGGTCAGACACCTCCCAAAATTGCCTAAAAGCCACTCACAGAGTCATCCAATATCTTCAATCTCTAGGCTTCCAGATCAACTTCAAGAAGTCCCGTCTTCTTTTGAAATCAAAGTTCCAATGGCTCGGCCTGCAATGGGATCTTATATCTCATACTCTGTGTCTTCCCAAACCCAAGAGGTTAGAGATTGCAAGGAACACCAAACGCTTTCTCAAAGACAAAGTAAGTTCCAGACGTCTCCAAGAGAGGATTCTAGGGTCCCTTCAATTTGCCTCAGTGACGGATCTACTTCTGAAGGCAAAATTGAAAGATATCAATCGTGTCTGGCGTTCGAGGGCGAACCGGAAGCTCCGGGACAGGAAAGTCCGCCTTCCTCCCATTCTACGGGAAAGACTTCTTCCTTGGACAAGAGCCAACAATCTGTCAAAGTCAGTTCCCCTTCGATTCCCGCCTCCGAAGTTAATCATTCACACGGACGCATCCATATCAGGTTGGGGCGGCTGTTCTCAGCTCAGGAAAGTTCAAGGTCTTTGGTCTCCCTTATTCCGCCAATTTCACATCAATGTGCTGGAGGCCATGGCAGTTCTTCTAACCCTGAAACGTCTCGCTCTATCCAAGAGACAACACCTTCGTCTGGTCCTCGACAGCGAAGTGGTGGTCCGCTGCCTCAACAGAGGCGGGTCAAAATCAGGGCCCCTGAACCATGTTCTAGTAGCCATATTCTCCCTAGCAGCCTCGAACCGTTGGCATCTTTCAGCTGTCCACCTGGCGGGAGTCCGGAACGTAGTGGCAGACGCCTTGTCCCGGACCTCCCCTCTAGAATCGGAATGGTCACTCGATCTAAAGTCATTCCGGTGGATTCTCTCTCGGGTTCCCGGTCTCCAAGTGGACCTCTTCGCCACGGAGTCCAACCACAAATTGAGAGTATATGTGGCTCCCAATCTAGACCCTCAGGCTTACGCCACAGACGCCATGTCACAGAATTGGGACATTTGGGAAAGGATTTATCTCTTTCCCCCGGTGAATCTTTTACTGAAAGTCCTAGACAAACTGAGATCCTTCAAGGGACAAGTAGCCTTGGTCGCACCCAACTGGCCCAAGAGCAACTGGTATCCTCTCCTGCGAGAGTTGAGACTATATCCTCACCCGATACCCAATCCGGTTCTGTCTCAGATAGTACAAACACGCGTTGTGTACGCTTTCTCAAACATTCAGAGCGCCCTAACTTTATGGACTTCATGAAGTTTGCGGCCATGCATGGTGCCAATATCGATCCTCAAAACACCTTGTTTCTAGAATCAGATAAACGGGATTCCACCATCCGCCAATATGATTCTGCAGTTAAAAAGTTGGCAAAATTTTTTATGGACTCAGACGTGCACTGTATGAACCTGAACCTTACAGTCACTTTCTTTAGAACTTTATTAGAATCAGGTCTGGCAGCCAATACTATCACCACTTAAATCTGCTTTGAAAAAGATTTTCCTAGTGGGTTTTAACATAGACTTAAATGACTCTTTGTTAGCTTCAATTCCGAAAGCCTGTGCCAGACTGAAACCGGTTACTCGTCCTACCCCGGTGATCTGGTTCCTTAATGATGTACTCAAATTGGCTTCTGATACCATTAACAATTCTTGTGATTACATTCCCCTTCTCAGGAAAACACTTTTCCTGGTGAGCTTGTCTTCCGGGGTAAGAATTTCTGAACTGGCAGCCTTGTCGAGAGACCCGGGTCATATTGAGTTCCTTCCTTCGGGAGAGGTCCTTCTTTCACCTAACAAATTCTTTTTGGCTAAGAACGAAGACCCTCAGAACAGATGGTCCTCCTGGAAAATTGTTCCCCTCACGCAAGATCCGTCTCTGTGCCCTGTTACTACTCTTAGGTCTTATTTATCCCGGACCTCCTCTAACTCCTCGGGGCCTCTATTCGTTAGAGAACAAGGTGGTACCATTACTATTAAAGGGATCAGGCAACAAATTTTGTATTTTATTAAACAAGCTAGCCCTGACTCTTTTCCTCTTGCACATGATATCAGAGCAGTTGCTACTTCGGTGAACTTTTTTCACCACATGAATTTTACGGACCTTTCCAGGTATACAGGGTGGAAATCACCGTCAGTGTTCAAGAAACACTACCTTAAACATTTGGAAGCCCTAAAATTTTCTACAGTAGCTGCAGGGAGCATAGTTACTCCCAGGTGACTCACATGTTAATGCCTTGTCATTTTATCTCTCCCCCTTACCTGCCTCATTTATACCCTATTTGTATTCGTTGGTTTCGCACCTGAATACTATTATTATATTTGTAAATGTTTAACTCCTGAGTATCTGTATATATTATCACTCACGGCATTATTATACCTTATTTGTCAGTTGTTCTACCAAGTGGATTTATGTTCCTTTTAAGATACCCTTATAATTGTTTTGTGGCACTCATCTCTGATTAAAGCATCCTGTATTTCCCTTACGCTTATGTTTTTTCCTTTATCTTGCAAGTTTGGTGACATTTCTCTTGTATAGATTCACTGGGCGGCACAGGTTCGAGCCCAGAAAAGGGATTTTGACGTAGGAAAAATCTATTTCTGGGCGAGGGACCTGTGCCGCCCAGTGAACCCTCCCAGCTCCTCTCCCTTGGAGTCCCCAAACTTTGGGTGCTAAGGAGTTGGGTTCTGAGCGGATGCAGAGTTGGTGGTGCCGAGTGAGGTTGAACGGCTCTCCTCTATTGGGGTCTTTGTCGTGGATGAATCTAAATAGTGCGGGACCTCTGGATTATACGCCCAATTTTATACCGATACCAATAGGTGAGCGAGCTAGTTAACCTAGCACTCCTTTACATTTTTTCTCTGGTATATTTAGCAGTAAATTACCTAAGAATAAGTGCTAAATGGAGCTTATTCACTGGGCGGCACAGGTCCCTCGCCCAGAAATAGATTTTTCCTACGTCAAAATCCCTTTTTTAATCTCTCTTGAAATGTTTTTAATCTTGTTTTTTGGGTTGTACGGAAGGCTAAGAAGCCTTTCGCATCCTGGTTGATTTGGCGGGTGGTCAAAGTCATTTCTTGAGAGCGCCCAGATTAGGGGTTTGATGAGGTCCTGTTGTATGGGTTGCAGCCCTTAATACTTCAACTCCTGGGAGTCTTTCAGCATCCTAAGAGGATCGCTGGGCTTCGTGAGGAAGACAGACTAATAAAGCAGAGTAATCGTCTAAGTCAACTTCCTTACCAGGTACCTTTATATATTTGGGTTTTGTTATGATATAACTGTCAAAAACTCTAAGCATATACGCTGTAAACTTAATTAACTCTGGTCTCTACCCACCACCATGGGTGTGAATCAGCTATTATATATTCACCGGCTAAGTTAAATATTTAAAAATGATATTTTAATTATAAAATAAATGTTTGAATATACTTACCCGGTGAATATATAAATTAAAGGCCCCCCCTTCCTCCCCGATAGAGACCCAGCGGGATGAGAAAAATTGGGTCTGTTTACATGTATATGCGGTATCTGGCCGATAGTTGGCACTAGTGGGCACACCCGCAACCTTCATAGCGATCGCTCGCGAGTTTTTGTGTGTTTTTCTGTCGAGCCGCCGGAGGCTCAGCTATTATATATTCACCGGGTAAGTATATTCAAAAATTTATTTTATAATTAAAATATCATTTTTATAATTCACTTTTCAATTTCAGATGACATGACCATCAAGTTATGGAACTGGGATAAGAAATGGTCATGCCAACAAGTGTTTGAAGGTCACTCGCACTATGTCATGCAGATCGTTATTAACCCAAAGGACAACAACACATTTGCTTCTGCTTCCTTAGATAGAACAGTTAAGGTAAGTACTTGAGGCAAGCATGTGAAGTGAATGATGATGTTGAAGGATTACCTTTTTACTTCCGCCAATGTGTTTTGTAATTTGGGTGTGTGTGTGAACAGCTTCCTGACCACAATTTTAATCATAATGAAACTTGCAGGGATTAACTGTTATGTAAAAATTTGGAAATGATTAAATTTTGGAAGGTCAAGGTCACAGTTAAGGGGAGCATCCACTATGGGTATGGACATACAGTATAATGTGCCAGTTTTTACGTTGTTTACACTTTGAGTGGTTTTGTTTATTTTCCAAATATCGGGTACTTGATTAACTTTCCATAATGTCCAAACACAAAAGGAGGTCTTTATCTGCCAGAAAGAGAAATGTATCAATTTAGATGGGCCAAAAAGCGTAAGGTAGACGAGTGATGGCGAGTCTGGCAGCAGTGAAGTGATGATGGTGGAGAGTGATCAGTAGCCCTAATGGGGGGGGGGGTTGCTTGCGGTAATGCGTAGAAATTGTATCGGGTAAGAAAGTTAGTTGTTCAAGTAATTTAGACTAGTTCTAAATAAGTATCTATGACGATATTTGCAAATGAAAGCTATAATATTTTACTTTCCTTCATATTCTCACAGAATCTCATAGATAAACTTTGACCGTCGATATCTCAAAACTACTTATTGACCTTCAAAACTATTTTTCTCCGCTATTTATCAATCTCTTTTAAATCCAATTACATCATTGTAAAGGTGAATAAATTTACATTATTTTGTATGGAGGAAATTTTTCTAAAGTATTTTCTATTTTCTATATTTTTTCAAATTTAGAATATACAAATATTTATATAAAAAGAAAATACCGAAAATATGGGAAATTCTTATTGGCATTTTGTTTATATTATAATTAACAAAATTCGTAGAAATTTTTAGTTAATTCTGATTAGTGCTTTTAAATAAAAATTGAATTTAATTCTTTTTGTTTAATAGATTTTTTATTAATTTAAAAGAAAATTGATGATCCATATTCAATGAAACTCGCACAGATTTATATATGCACTAGTAGGTATAGTATATAGAAAAATTGGATTCATCCAGTGATAAATAACGGTTTTGGGTTCAAAGGCGGATGCTCCCCTTAACCCTGGATAGGTACAGTCCTCGGACACCCCTTTAAGGGTATACTCGGACGCGAACGACCCCGACGCCAAAAAAAATTCTTGAAAAATCAGTTTTTGCAGTAACCTCCTTTTTTCTTTTGCCAAAAAAAACTTCAATGAATGCTTAAAACAACTGTAAAGATAAATACTACTCATCTGCAGAAAAACTATTTATTATAAATATTTTAAAAAATTAAGTAGGAAAAAAAAAAGACCTGACATAAAAATTCATAAAAAAAAGGTTTATACATATATACACAAATCCTTTTAGGAATTGATTCTTGAATGTTTAGGACACATCTTGATGTATTTTGGATGAAGTCAGACCCATGGAGGTGAAGATCTGAAATGAGAAAAAAAGGGTAACTTTTTTTGGCCAAAAAAAATTGTCCAAATTTCATGAATTTTTTTGGGTACCCAATTGAAATAGGAAGTGGCTAATTTTTTTAGGGAATAAACATATGTTATCCTAAAATAGAAATATGTAAAAAAATCTTCATTATTTTGTAAATTACATTTATATCAGGGGCCATATCTAAAGGTAATTTTTTGAGTACTTGGAAATTTCGTAAAAAAATACATATATTTAATATATAATATGATATTTATGCAGGTAAAAATATACCAAAATATCACAAATTCTATAGGGAACAAGAATATATATAGATAGGGCAGCTTACGCTTCGGATATGTCCACAAAATGGCCGCCAACCACACTGACTCAGACTCCCTAATCTGCCACTTGAAATGTAGGAAGGGTATGTCAATTTCAAGGTGTTATTTACTAATCTAATTATTATTGGATATGCATAAAAATTGTATGGTGGGTTGCTGGATAATTGTCGATTATTTTATGACTATAAAATTAAAATTCTGACCCAAAAAAATTTTTTTGAAGGGAAATAAAATCGAAAAAAAAAAATGTAAAACAATATTTTAGCTAAAAAAATTTGATGATATTCAATCAAAAAAAAAGTAAACAAAATTTTCCGACAAATAAACATCTAGAGGAATCATTACTCTGTGATAGTTCCTTAGTACGTAGTAATTTTGAAAGAATTGGGAAAAAACGAAAAAATGGCAATCACCGGAAAATCGAACACATACCTATATATACGCCATATCTGGCTAAAAAAAAGATAGGCATGGGTAGCCAGATCATCTAGAAACACTTTCCAACACTATAAAAGTATAAGTTTTGCGACACTACTTGCCAATTCCTTACGGTAACATGACTAAGCAAAAAAATGCAAAACAAATAAAAAGGGGCACTCGTGGAAAAATGGCCATTCTAATATACGGCATTTCAGAAAAAAAAAAATTTCAGCCACGTGCTAGGCAAACCATCAAGGCATATTTTCCGACAAATAAACATATAAATGAAATATTACTCTGTGATAGTTCCTTAGTACGTAGTAATTTTGAAAGAAATGGGAAAAAACGGAAAAATGGCAATCACATGAAAATCGAACACATACTTATATATACGCCATATCTGGCTAAAAAAAAAATAGGCATGGGTAGCCAGATCATCTAGAAACACTTTCCAACACTATAAAAATATAAGTTTTGCGACACTACTTGCCAATTCCTTACGGTAACATGACTAAGCAAAAAAATGCAAAACAAATAAAAAGGGGCACTCGCGGAAAAATGCCCAACATTCTAATATACGGCATCTCAGATAAAAAAAAAAAAGACATGCACGTGTTAGCCCAACCATCAAGGCACACTTTCTAACACATAAACATGAAAAAAAAATCAATAATATACGGCAATTCCTTACTACGTAGTAAATTTTTACAAATATTGAAAAAAAAACAGAAATTGGCAACCGCAGTTAAATACCCAATATACCAATAACTACGTCGTATCTGACAAAAACAAAATCACGCATGGGTAGCCAGATCATCTAGACACACTTTCCAACATTAAAAAAGCAAAAGTTTTACGACACTATTTCGCAATATCTTACGGAAAAATTACTTGGCAAAAAAATTAAAAAAAATTAAAAAGGGACACTCGCGGTAAAATGCCCGACATTCTAATATACGACATCTCAGATAAAAAAAAAAAACATGCACGTGTTAGCCCAACCATCAAGGCACGCTTTCTAACACATAAACATGAAAAAAAAAATGAATAATATACGGCAATTCCTTACTACGTAGTAATTTTTACAAATATTGAAAAAAAAACAGAAATTGGTAACCGCAGTTAAATACCCAATATACCAATAACTACGTCGTATCTGACAAAAACAAAGTCATGCATGGGTAGCCAGATCATCTAGACACACTTTCCAACACTAAACAAGCAAAAGTTTTACGACACTATTTGGCAATATCTTACGGAAAAATGACTTGGCAAAAAAATGAAAAAAAATGAAAAAGGGGCACTCGCGGTAAAATGGTCCTCGTGGTGATGAACGACATTTTAACTAAAAAAAAAAACATGCACATGGTAGCCAAACAATCCACCAAGACTTTCCACAACTGATAACCTATACAAGTTGCACCATTCTACAACAATTTCATAATACGTAATAACTTTGATAATTATGCAAACTACCTCAGAAGGGTAAACTCGGACGCGAACGACCCCGACGCGTCTCAGAAATCGGGGAAGGAGTACAGCTACAGCAATGCACATCTGGACACTACTAGAGCGTGTAGGGGAGACACCTCCTGCAGGTCGATCACCCACAAATTCAGTCACAGGGGTGAGTCACGTGAGAAAAACCTGTTTTTTTTTGACGCTCGGGGTCGCAAACGACCCACCGTACCTATCCAGGGTTAAGCAAAATGTCCAATTCATGTAAACAGCCGTAAGTTTGGACATCGTTGTCACAGAGACTTCAAACTTTATTCATATTTGAGTGTTTAAAAATCTATGCCAATAATACATGTTAAGGTCAAGGTTGATAAATTAGTTGCCGCAGCGGAGGTCTGCACTCTACTGAGTGCCTGCCTAGTATTTTATTAGCTTCTGCAAGTTTGAGATCCTATTCTGTACATTGCATAAGGTTTTTACAAGGACGAAAATAATTCAACTAATGATAATGCTTGGCTTGTAGGGTAATACAAACACAATGCAACATAATGCTCAATATAATGGTCTAGTTGGGTTAGGATTTTACCATTATTTGATTGATATCAAGTCAAGGTTATTTGGTTGCCTTTACTAAACGGCACGCAAAAGATTTCACACACAAAGGGATTCATGTTCCATACTTCCAGGCGATCTTCCCATACAATAGTCTCCGCAGAGATTCTGGGCAAAATAAGCTCTAGCCCCTAATGTTGTTAATTTTAAAATATTTTTTTTTGATTTTTCATTTGTAGTTTATTATCCTTTTTTTCCTTTTCTCACTGGGCTATTTTTCCTTGTTGGACCCCTTAATCTTATAGCATTCTTCTTTTCTTACTAAGGTTATAGCTTAGCTTGTAATAATATCAATGATGTCTCCCGCATCAACAGGGTCCACAACAGATCCCCTTGAAGTGATTATAATTTTAAAGGTCACTCATGAGTGGCAGAGGCAAGAAACAGTGACATTTCCCTATCAAGCAAGACAATGCCCTAGAAACTGACCTTATATACATATTATCAGCACTCAAGACCCCTTTCCACCCGAGCTAGGACCAAGGAGGGCCAGGCAATGGCTGCTGATTACTCAGCAGATTGTCCTATAAGTTCTCCCAAGCCCCCCATCCTTAGCTCACAAGGATGGTGAGGTTGCAGCGACCAAAAAAAACAACGAATTCAAGCGGGACTCAAACCCCAGTCTGGCATTCGTCAGTTAGGGACTTTACCACATCAGCCACTACAACCCCTAGTTTGAAACTTGTAAGAGGATGTATTTTGACCACTGCTAACCTTGGGGACAATGTGATTGGCTATATCATCATCAAGGGGTGGGGCTTATTTTGCCCGGAATCTTTGTGGCAACTATAGTAAATAGGCACTCGTGGATCAAAGCTGAGTGGTTGGGTTGGGTTACCAGGGGGCTTGTGATATTTTCTTGTCATCGAGAAACCCTCTACTGCCAGGACGGAAATTAGCGGAGAATGAAAAATTCTTTTCATTCCAGTTCATTTCCCCTGGCGACCTTGCCTGAATTAGACGGTAGTTTTCTCGCTAGCAAGAAAGCGTTTGATGGCAACTCCTTCGCGTAAGCGGTCGATGGCAATCTGTGTCTGGTCTTGTTGAAGCAAATCCCCTCATACGAGACTTCATCCTTTTCGGGAGACTCGTTCTTGAGAAGTTTTAGAACTTCAACGGGTATTGTTAAAACTTCATAAAGGCCGTAAGCCTTCCTGGAGCATGTGCTCTAGCCAAGACAAAACCGTGAGGTTATTGTCATAAACTCGGGTTCTACCGTTTGATTGAGTCAGCCGCTCCTGTCATTGTATCTTGGGTGCAACGACTTACAGTTTTACACGATACGCTTCTGAGACCTTTTATTCTACCCTTACAGGGTTATTGTCTTGAACAATTAGTCCCGAAGGAACAGTGTTAGCTTATGTTTTAGAATGATAGCAACAGCGTGGGCAGCTTTTCATTACGTTTACGGACGTTTCAAACCCCGCCCACAGGAAACCAGACATCCTTGTTTGTGTATGAACGCCCTCCCATAAAAAGGAGGGGCAAACCAAAGGAGGAATGATCGCTTTTATAACTGTATATTTTGTTTGAGAAAATGTGCGCTCATTCAAAAAATATTACAGGTAATCAAAGATCAAAAATTCCTTGGGCAATAATAATGTTGCGATTCATCGCACATATATTATTCCCGCAACCGGATTCGTTGCAAACTTTTCCTGGAGGCAGAGATTATGCATGCGCCGGCGCAGATGGACAAGTACACATGCGTGCAAGCCAGGTTTCTGGCAATAAGGGCTATATACATCTTGCAATTAGACTTCTTTTCTATTAAGTTGTATAGCTATATCCCTTACTATATCCCTGTGGTGTTATGTTAACATGGACAGCATCATCAGCATACTCTAGGTCTGCTAAATTCCTATCACCAATCCAGTCCAATCCTTCTCCACTATCTCTGACTGTTCTACGCATTACAAAATCCATGAAGAGGATAAACAACATAAGTGACAACACATTCCCTTGGAGTATTCCGCTATTCATTGGAAATTCTCATCATCTGTCTGCCTTCTATTTATCTTCAGCCCAACCTTGTGTGATATTTCATGCATTCTGGTAAGCAAGCATTGCAAATCCTGTGGTGTTATGTTAACATGGACAGCATACTCTAGGTCTGCTAAATTCCTATCACCAATCCAGTCCAATCCTTCTCCACTATCTCTGACTGTTCTACGCATTACAAAATCCATGAAGAGGATAAACAACATAAGTGACAACACATTCCCTTGGAGTATTCCGCTATTCATTGGAAATTATCATCATCTGTCTGCCTTCTATTTATCTTCAGCCCAACCTTGTGTGATATTTCATGCATTCTGGTAAGCAAGCATTGCAAATCCTGTGGTGTTATGTTAACATGGACAGCATACTCTAGGTCTGCTAAATTCCTATCACCAATCCAGTCCAATCCTTCTCCACTATCTCTGACTGTTCTACGCATTACAAAATCCATGAAGAGGATAAACAACATAAGTGACAACACATTCCCTTGGAGTATTCCGCTATTCATTGGAAATTCTCATCATCTGTCTGCCTTCTATTTATCTTCAGCCCAACCTTGTGTGATATTTCATGCATTCTGGTAAGCAAGCATTGCAAATCCTGTGGTGTTATGTTAACATGGACAGCATACTCTAGGTCTGCTAAATTCCTATCACCAATCCAGTCCAATCCTTCTCCACTATCTCTGACTGTTCTACGCATTACAAAATCCATGAAGAGGATAAACAACATAAGTGACAACACATTCCCTTGGAGTATTCCGCTATTCATTGGAAATTCTCATCATCTGTCTGCCTTCTATTTATCTTCAGCCCAACCTTGTGTGATATTTCATGCATTCTGGTAAGCAAGCATTGCAAATCCTGTGGTGTTATGTTAACATGGACAGCATACTCTAGGTCTGCTAAATTCCTATCACCAATCCAGTCCAATCCTTCTCCACTATCTCTGACTGTTCTACGCATTACAAAATCCATGAAGAGGATAAACAACATAAGTGACAACACATTCCCTTGGAGTATTCCGCTATTCATTGGAAATTCTCATCATCTGTCTGCCTTCTATTTATCTTCAGCCCAACCTTGTGTGATATTTCATGCATTCTGGTAAGCAAGCATTGCAAATCCTGTGGTGTTATGTTAACATGGACAGCATCATCAGCATACTCTAGGTCTGCTAAATTCCTATCACCAATCCAGTCCAATCCTTCTCCACTATCTCTGACTGTTCTACGCATTACAAAATCCATGAAGAGGATAAACAACATAAGTGACAACACATTCCCTTGGAGTATTCCGCTATTCATTGGAAATTCTCATCATCTGTCTGCCTTCTATTTATCTTCAGCCCAACCTTGTGTGATATTTCATGCATTCTGGTAAGCAAGCATTGCAAATCCTGTGGTGTTATGTTAACATGGACAGCATCATCAGCATACTCTAGGTCTGCTAAATTCCTATCACCAATCCAGTCCAATCCTTCTCCACTATCTCTGACTGTTCTACGCATTACTAAATCCATGAAGAGGATAAACAACATAAGTGACAACACATTCCCTTGGAGTATTCCGCTATTCATTGGAAATTCATTTGATAAGACTCCATATTTAAGTGGAATTGGCCGGTGCACACACAATTTGGGAAACTAAACTTGTATATGGTTGCATATCGTGTCTTAGGCCCAAGGTGGTATATTAAAGGTTCTTATGAATGTTTACCTTCCTACAAGATGCAATCACAACAATATTGAGTGATTTGCCAAACACAGAATAAACAGGAGCACACACAAGCAGGGCAATATTTAACCATGAATCTACAATATGGTGGATCACTATTGTAGACCACTGAATTTAAATACGTAAAGAGACCATGATTTGACATTGTTAAAAGGTCATAAATGAGTATATGATGTGATTTAAATGCGTTAAATGTTTTATGTTCCGTCAATCTTTGATAGGATTATACCGACGAACCTGATTATGTACTATTAAAGGTCTGTTTTTTATGGGTAGGAAAATACGAATTACTTAGGAAATTAAAATTTAATTCCCTAAGTATTTGCCGTTATATAGAAATGTTTAGAATAGTAAATGTTGACTGTTGATATTGAAATAGGCCTCATTATAAGAAATTCGTTTTTTCATTCTCAGGTATGGCAGTTAGGTTCATCCCAGCCAAACTTCACTCTGGAAGGCCACCAGAGAGGTGTCAACTGTGTGGACTATTACCACGGTGGCGACAAGCCATACCTCATCTCGGGGGCTGACGACAGCTTGGTCAAGATTTGGGATTACCAAAACAAAACTTGTGTCCAGACCCTTGAGGGACATTCACAAAATGTATCTTCTGGTAAGTGAAGTCTCTCTCTCTCTCTCTCTCTCTCTCTCTCTCTCTCTCTCTCTCTCATATATATAAATATTTTATCTTTGTCCAGAAAGCATTTAAAATTGTTAGAGAATATTTTTTTTATCATAATATTTCCAAAGAGATTTTGCTGTCAAAATGTTTACCTTTCGGTGTATCTCTTTGTTTTATTTATTGCTGTAAAGTACAAATACATTCAAATTAAAAATGATGGCATAACTAGTAAATTTACTTTGTATTCATTGACATTTTATATTCCCATAAAAGTTTTTTTGCCATAGATAAATTTTGGAACCCCTAGGATCTGGAGGGAATGAAGTTTGAATATGGCAGTCTTCTGTCCTCTAGTTGTCACATTTTTTATTTTGTTATTATTGAACATTTTGAACCAAACGTTTAGTTGGGCTCCACAAGCCACAAGAGTAGGAAGACCCAGGACTGAGTACTATGAAGTGTAAAGTGGGAAATAAGTATTGAATTAAAATCTCAGGATAGAGACAACTGGCGAAATCTAACCAAGGCCCTTTGCGTCAGTATGCATAGGAGGAGTTGATGATGATGAGCATTTTTATAAAACAATAATATCGGTTCATATTTCCAGTTTCGTTCCATCCCGAGCTGCCCATCATTCTCACGGGGTCCGAGGACTGCACCGTTCGCGTTTGGCACGTCAACACCTACCGGCTGGAGAGCACCCTGAACTACGGGTTAGATAGAGTTTGGTGTATCTGCTCTCTGAAAGGGTCCAACAATGTCTGCTTTGGATATGACGAGGGAAGCGTTATGATCAAGGTGAGGGTCCTCTTTGAGTTTTTAACTCGATTTTCAAATATTTAATTTGTAAAATATTTTGATTTTAAATGTAAGAACTTTTGTGTTTAGCTAGTGCAAAAAAAAATATTGAGTTTAGATAATGTAAAAACTTAAAAATCTTAGAAGTCTTGTTGGCTTTTTTTTATTTAAGACCATTTTTACGATAATTTTTGTGATTATTGTTTTTGCCCAAATTTGATCATAAGTTAAAATATAATCTTTGTTAGTTATCAAAATTTATTCAGTCAGATATACGTATAAGGCATTCTTTAATCCTTGTACCATTTAATCATGCAACCTATTTTGCCAGCTCGGCCGCGAGGAACCCGCAATGTCTATGGATGTGAGTGGGAAGATTGTTTGGGCCCGGCACTCGGAGATTCAACAGGCAAATCTGAAGGCTATGGGAGAGACAGAAATTCTCGATGGAGAAAGACTACCCTTAGCCGTGAAAGACCTTGGGGCTTGTGATATCTACCCTCAAACCATTGCTCATAATCCTAATGGAAGGTGAGACGGTGAAGGTTTTGTGTAACATATAAACTTGAAGTCTGCTACTTACTAACTGAATCTAATCTCAAATGGAAACTGCTATTTATTTCATCCAGTAAAAACCTGAGTTAGCTTACCATTTTTTTCTTAACTAATTTTAACAATCCATTTGAAATGATTGCTTATTTTATTCATTGGATGTAGAACAGTACATTATTCACTTACAGTACTGTATATTTAATTGTTTTATACATCCTTCATTCAAGTCCTATTAAACCTTCCAGGAGTGAGTAGCTACTACTGTTGTTATTACAACTGTATTGGTAAATTTTAAATGCATGGTAGAATATTCATCATTACTGCTGATGTCATTTTTGGGGTAAGGTAGAATATTCATCATTACTGCTCATGTCACTTTTGGGGTACGGCCAAAACTTGTAACAAGGAAAACTGAAGGCACTAATAAGACTCTGTGTGGAAAGAAGCATTTACATTGAGAATTCCAGAACATGGTCATCAATTCTTGCAGGATAATATCTAAAGTATTTTTTGACAGACTTAACCCTTTTACCCCCAAAGGACGTACTGGTACGTTTCACAAAACACATCCCTTTACCCCCATGGACGTACCGGTGCGTCCTTGCAAAAACTGCTATTTACAATTTTTTTTTGCATATTTTTGATAATTTTTTGAGAAACTTCAGGCATTTTCCAAGAGAATGAGACCAACCTGACCTCTCTATGACAAAAATTAAGGCTGTTAGAGCAATTTAAAAAATATGTACTGCAAAATGTGCTTGAAAAAAAAAAAACCTCTGGGGGTTAAGGGTTGGAAAGTTCCAAATAGCCTGGGGGTAAAAGGGTTAATGACTTACATTTTCAAATACCACTACCTAATGAATTTAGTAACTTTAAGATGATCCATAATCTGTATGCATGCCGATATTTTATAGGTTTTTAGTGGTCTGTGGTGACGGCGAATACATCATCTATACAGCCATGGCTCTTCGAAACAAGGCTTTCGGGCCAGCACTCGAATTCGTGTGGGCGCTCGATTCTTCTGAATATGCCATCAGAGAATCAAACTTCGTTGTCAAACTCTTCAAAAACTTTAAAGAAAAGAAGTCATTCAAGCCAGAATTTGGTTGTGAAGGTAAGGCACATGATGGTATTCTTGACTCCAATCTTTAACGTTCGTCAATTTACACGTACAACCTAGTGTTATTTTATTGCAAGATTGCAATTTGAAGAATATAGTTATAACAGTATGCAATGGAAGATGAAATATTGGAAGGAGAAACGATTAATGGGGTAGAATCATTTAAATATTTAGGAACGATGATCTCCAATACAGGGTCTTTAGAATTAGTTTAGTGAAAGGTTGAAAAGCAAATCAGACAAGGGCTAGGTTAAGTAAAACTTTGAAATCAAATTGCCTGAAATTACATATAAAAATCAGACTATATATCAGTTTAGTTAGACCTGTTACTATATGGACGTGAAACATGGTATTACAATTAAACTATCTCCAATAGATTTGCAGGTAATCGTCGACTTACGACAGAGATAGGGACCGAGAGACGTGTCGTGAGTCGATTTTGACGTATTTCAAACTGAAAAAGTGAATTTTCCATAGATTTATTATGGTGCGTCATAATTCAGCAATCATATAAGTCATATTTTATCAATATTTTCTTGCTGTACATCATTATTTCATTTTCTGGTTTAGTAGGATGTCATATGCTCTATCAAACATTTTTGGATTCTATTTTTCAATTTCAGAAGAATTTTAAAAATCAAGAATTACCTAATACAGTATTTGTTTCTACACTTGATACAAACCCTCATTCTTTACTATAGGAGATATTCTAGCGTGAGCTGGAAAATACGGCAGAAAAACCTTAATAAGGTCATTAACGACCGGGCAGGTAATTACCCACCTGTTAGTGGTGGAGGACCGCCGGTCGGTAGCTGCTGTTTACCTTCAATCAAATTCTAGCCGTCGCAGTGGTAACACCGCTGCTTTCGTTTTATTTGCCTGGCAGACTAGCCTTTCTGTTTTTGAGTTTTGATTAATCCTTTTTCTTTTTCTTTGTTAGATGATGTCCTCTATTTTGAGGAAGTGTTCAGGGCGCCTTTATGTTGCCGCTGGAGGTGGATCCTCTTTCCCTATGCCCTGGTTACAGAGGTCATAGGTGTTCTGAGGGTTCCCCTGCCAAGTATGTAGAAGTGGTCATCGCAGTACCTCCTCCTCCTCCTCCTCCACTTCATTGTCCTCACCCTCTTCGGAGGCTAGGAGGGAGAGAGAGAAGAGGAAAAGGAGAGCTCGCACTCCTTTGCCCAGTCGTTCTCTTCGGAAACACAGGCGACATGGGTAGAGACATAATCGTTCTTGCTCTTCCTCGCCTTCTGTCTCTTCACGAGATGTCTCGCTGCAAGACTATAAGCGCTCTCGTCACAAACTTCATCAAACGTTCAGCTGAGCTCCATAAGGTACTAGAAGAGTTGGAAGACCTAGGCCTTCATGGCTGAGGACTAAGAAACCGAAAGTAGAAGATGAATGGAGGAGTATTGAATTAAAAGCTCAAGATAGAGACAACTGGCAAAATCTAACACAGGCTCTTAGCGTCAATAGGCGTAGGAGATGATGATGATGATCCTTTAGGGTTGTGAAAACATCCCCGACTGGGGTTCAAGACCAGCTTAAGATCAGTAGTTTCTTGTAGTGTCTGCAACCTCACCCTCCTTGTGAGATAACAGGTCTATCTGCTGAGTCTCCAGCAGACATTACCTGGTTCTCCCTGGTCTTAGCTTGGGTGGAGAGGGGTCTTGGGTGCTGATCATATATATATATATATATATATATATATATATATATATATATATATATATATATATATATATATATATATATATAGATATATATATATATAGATATATATATATATATATATATATATATATATATATATATATATATATATTCTATTACGATCTTTTCAAACAAAATTAATGATCTTGAGGTAGGTTTAGTGATCAAAGTAAGTTTTAACCATACTGCTGAATCACTCTGCTAGACATGTGAGATTATCCTTAACTGAGTGTTGAAAACACACTACCTTAATGGAAAGAAGTTTTACATTTATATGTGAAGATGCAAAGGTAATTGAAAAGTAAGAGACAAAACTATCGGAACAGCAGTATCCTCTGTAGTCTTAATGTAGTACAGTATATGTAGTATGCTTTGATTTTGAACCTTGTTAGGATGTGCATTTATTTATCCTTATCAATCTTCTCTTTCAGCTATTTTTGGTGGGTATTTGTTAGGATGCAGATCCAGCGCCACAGGCCTCGCCTTCTACGATTGGGAGACGCAGGAACTTGTCCGCCGCATTGAGATCCAGCCCCGTCAGGTGTTCTGGTCTGAGAATGGGGACTATGTATGCATTGCGACGGATGAGAATTACTTCATCCTAAAGTAAGTATAATGTTTTTTGGTTGGTTAGGGGTAACTATGATAAATTCCTCAGTCTAATAGCTCAGAGTGCACATTTTATGTTAATGGATTATTTCTATTACTATTATAAATGGCAGGATGGGATTAGAAATTAAATTATTTTAAGAGATATCACTCAAGTGCCATGTATGGATGAGATCATGGTGAGGGGTAGATGGAGATGGTTTGGGCATGCTCTTCACACTCCCTGAGAGATTAGTTCACCAAACTTTTAACTGGGCTCCACAAGGTATTAGAAGAGTTGAGAGATCCAGGCCTATATGACTGGGGACTATAAAGTGTGAAGTAGGAGGTGATGATGTCGAGAATTATTGATTTTTAAGCTCAAGATAGAGACAACTGACAAAATCTAACAGCGGCCCTTTGCGTCAATAGGCGTAGGAGATTATGATGATGATTATCACTAGGTAAGGTATAACTCCAGTTGGAAAAACAGGATGTTTTTACCTAAGGTCTTCAACATGGAAAGTAGCCTAGCGAGATAGGAAATAAGAAAACAGAGAATAGTGTGCCTGAGTGTACCCTCAAGCAAGAGAACTCTAACCCAAGACAGTAGAAGAACTTGGTACAGAGGCTATGGCACTACCCAAAAGACTTAGAGAATAATGGTTATATTTTGTAGTGTCTTGGAAGAAATCACCGAGAATGGCGCTGGCCATCTGGCAGATTGTTGTCTCGATGATCGTGTCTCCAGCGATCTTCCTGTCCTTAATCCAAAGGAGGAGCAGTCTCTCCATCTCATCATGGACGTGGCTCCTCGTATTGGTAAAAAGTTCCACCTCTAGGTGTTGCTGCTTTGATGGCTTCCTTCTGCTTTGGCCTTATTCCTTAGCAATCACACTTAATCACATGCCAGCCTCATACTTCTTGATTATCTCCAGCTTCGTCTCCATGGAAAGCCTCGTCTTCTTTCCCTGAACATCAGCAACAGTCTTGGGAAAAGCGTAACACGATACAGTACAGTAAAAAAGAATTATATCAATTGAAGTAACTATGTTATTCCGTAATAATTCCACAATAAATAGCCGTTGAAAGATATAAAACTACTCGTCAGTAATAATGGATTTTACGTTATACAGAAATGTAATGAAAATAATCATTTGTTTCCTTTGACCCAAGAAGTATTCCATAATGTTTAACTATAAAGTATACGATAAACAAAAAACTGATGACAAAAAAGAAACCTATTTCTGCCCATGAGAAAGACGTAATATAAATTTAGTTCATTAGACATAAGTTTAGTTTGTTCTTCTGTCATTCCACCTTGCGTGTGACTCACTATGAACTGAATAATTCCTGTTTTGGGTATTTCATGGGCTTGGAAATGGAGACTGCGATTGTCATGACAAATACTTTGTAGAATGGCAATAAGTGGACATGATGACAGTAGGCTAACTTTTACTCGTAAAAACAATGAACTTGAAATGTGAGACATGAAAATTATATTATTTTGTAGACATGATAGTTGAGAAAAAAAGAATAAAATAAGAAAAAGGCAAATCTCATGTGTCAACAACTTGCATTATGGCAAGACATTTTGTTGACGTGAGTGGGAGTCGGAGGCGGAGAACCGATGATGGTTAAAGAACGCTACATAGTACTTTCTGTGTGATTTCAACATGTATACCAAATAGAAATACACTAAATTAGACCTTATATAATCATGAATAAGGACTACAATCTTAGTATTTCAGTTGGTGGTGGGGTGAGATGTGAGGATCCTTATGTCTCTTAAGCTGAGGTTGTCAGGAGGGGAGGTTGAGTAATGCCTCAGGTAGGGAATGTCCCCATTGGCTAGAGAGAGTGGTGTGATTCTACATGGTAACATGAAAACAGATTAAAATAGCTCTTACACAATCTGGAATAAAGGCTGGAATTCCAAAGTCTTCATTGGTTGACTGAAGAAAGGAGGAGGGGGGGCTAATATCAGGAAGGAGAGGAGATTTTCTAGTGAAATATCCTGAGAGTGAAGTGTGTGATATACGACCATATGCTGTACTTATTTGTATGATATACAAGTAATTTTATCTTCCATATGGTTTATATTTGTTAATGATGTATCCGGACATCGTGTGTAATATAGGGTATATTTTGATGTCAAACAAAGTCATCGTAGCAAAGGTGTTAAGAAGAAATCTTTGGATGTCGTGAAATAATTCTTCTTTGGCAATGTTGAAGTGTTTGCTGACATTCTTTTTTGTTTTTGTGTGCCTCCAGGTACAGTACAGATGCTGTCACTAATGCCAGAGATAATAAGGAGAATGTAACTGAAGATGGTATAGAGGATGCCTTTGATCTTGTTGGGGAGGTAAGTTTTGATATTAGATTTTCTGCATTTGGTTTAATGTTTGTCTCTTTATTGTGTGTATGTATATACAGTATATGTATGACTGACTACGTGCTCAGTTGTCTGGTTAAAGTTTTACAGTACAATAAAGTAATAATGATATTCCTCATCACATACCACAAACAGAATTTAATTTTTCCAAATTCCGATCACCATATTTCTCATTCTTATATATAGTCACATGTCAAAATCATCATCTGCGTTCATGTTTCTGCTAATTAAAGAATGCATAAAATGTCATTCATATGTTAGGTTGACTTTTTATTATCTTATTCCCTAGGTTCAAGAGATTGTAAAGACTGGCAAGTGGGTTGGGGACTGCTTCATCTACACAAACTCGGTTAATCGCCTTAATTATTATGTTGGTGGAGAAATAGTTACCATTGCACATTTAGACAGGTTAGCATATATACTTGTGTTTTCTATCAATACTGAATTTCAGTCTTAAGATAAGTTAACATCATTGATAATTAAAAATTGAATGTTACTTCTTGTACTCTATGCTGGGCCTTAATTTCTTTGATGTTTTCCAGAACATTATATTTGATAGGCTACATTCCTAAAGAAAACAGACTATATCTCGGAGACAAAGAACTCAACGTTTGCTCGTACGAGCTGCTGGTGTCAGTTTTGGAGTATCAGACGGCTGTAATGAGGCGGGACTTCGACACCGCTGACCGGGTCCTTCCCACAATTCCCCCGGCCCATCGCACAAGAGTAGCACATTTCCTGGAGAAACAGGGATTCAAGAAACAGGCTTTGGCTGTTTCCACTGATCCTGAGCATAGGTGGGTAAAGTTTTATATTGACTCTTTTGAATCGCTAAACTCATCATGAGACCTTTCTGGTACAGGGTTGTAGGTCTAGTCCGATAGTTTAATAGCGGCATGGTCAAGTATTTTGACATTATTTAAATCATATAATATATCTCTTATTGCCTTCACCAAAATCAAAGATTTTGTAAACGATATGTATTCAACCTGTCTGTTTAGGTTATTTATTTGTGAGCAATTTTACACACAAACTACAGTACCGATTTTGACTGAACTTAGTCATGTTGGGTATGAGAGAAGGATGAATCTGTAACATTTTGGTTAAAGTACAAGTACAGTATTATGCATAAGTACTTTGAAAATAATTGCAATGTCAGGTAAATGGCAAATATTTTTTTTGTGTATTTCTTTATTTGTGAAAAACATTACGCAAAAACTACTGAATCAAGTTCAATGAAACTTGGGAGACATGGAGGGAATGACCCAAGGACAAATTCATTAGATTTTGATAAATACATCGAAGTACAAGACAGCTTTGTGTGGCGAAGGCATTCTTTCCACTGAGTGCCCCTTTAGGTTCAACTGGCTTTTGTTCTGCCGTGGCTCGCTTTGCAGGCAATTTAATGATGTTTCACTGCTCCTCTGCTCTGGTAAACGGTACATGGATGTGATATGTACGCCAGGCGCATGGGTCAGTATTTTGGATGTGGGATCGTTGAGCATATCCTGTCTGTTACAGAGCCTAAGTTGGAAAAAACTTCTGTTTAATTTTTTTTGTTCAGTTCAGTTCACGTTATATACTCAATCTGGTTTTCCTTTTAGAGCATAATACTTACTTGTGTTAAAAAAATTACAGTAAAAGGAAGAAACAGGCCCAATGACAAATTGAATATTGCTGAAAATAATGAATAAATATGTTTGTATTAAGATTTTAAGTCGTGCATCTTCAGGTACGAAATTTTGCTTTTCAAGATTTCCAGTTTGTCTTTTAGACTTGTATGTTATACAAATTTTTTTTTTTTAAAGATCATAACTTTAGTAAGAAAGAAGTTTATGAATTCAGGATTCCAATAGTTAATGACAGCTCTTTGATAAGTTTTTATTAGGGTGAATATTCTTGTTGGGCATTTGAATAACATAACCCTCGACTGAGCTATATATTTTCAAACTTTAAACTTCTGCGTAAGTATTTACAAATATTTGAAAAGTAAACATATTTGATTTGATTTATATCAGAATTGTAATCCCTCAGATTTGACTTGGCTTTGAGCCTTGGTGAGTTAGAAGTGTGCCACCAGCTGGCGCTTGAAGCAGGATCCGAGCACAAGTGGCGTCTAGTGGCCGATCTTGCCCAACAACAGGGCGACTTACAGACAGCTCAAACTTGCTTGCTTCGAGCGCATGACTACCCCGGGTTATTGCTTCAGGCCACGTCTACAGGTAGGGTTGATGATATATTTCATCCTGTGTTGTCTTGAAGTCATGTGGCATTTGTTATGTAGTATAATTGGGACTTTTGAATTGTTTCCAATACATAAGTTATAGTGTACAGTAATCCTTTACAAATAATAAGGTTCTATTCAGATATAAAGTTATTGTAATTACCTCCACCAACAAAGTTGGAATGAGGTTATGTTTTACCCCCTGTTTGTGTGTGTGTTTGTTAGTGAACACTTTCATAGCCACAATTTTAATCGTATAGTAATGAAACTTGTAGGGATTAACTGTTATATTAATAGGGGGAAATGATTAAATTTTGGAAGGTCAAGGTCACAGCCAAGCAAAATTTCCAATTCATGTAATCAGCCATAAGTTTGGATGTCAATGCTGCAAAGACTTCAATATTGGTTCACATTTGAGTAATGAAAATCCACGTCAATTAATACATGTTAAGGTCAAAGGTCAAGGTCAAGCATAAGGGCAAGAAATAAGCTGCCGCGGCAGAGGTCTATGCTCTACTGAGTGCTCCTCTAGTTGAAAATGTAAATGCACCCTATGTTGAGCCAAGCCTAACCTAGGCTAGCCTACCTAACAGTCTTAATGAACAGTGATCAGTAAAATGTGTCGAAGGAATTTTCTAATTTAGAAAATATATATAATTGGTTACAATAATTACTAAAATTATAAATTTATGCCCCCTGTGGCCGCGGGGGCATAAAACAATTAGAATAGCGCCAACGTTATCCCTGCGTGTCGTAAGAGGCGACTAAAGGGGACGGGACGAGGGGGCTGGGAACCCCCTCTCCTGTAAAAGTATCCTGTGAGACAGCAACAAAGAGATGGAGCTGGGGGGAGAGTGACTGCTCCCCGCACTCTAGTTTTGGGGTGTTTGAATGTGCGTGGATGTAGTACGATAGAGAGTAAAAGATGTGAGATTGGAAGTATGTTTAGAAGTAGAAGGATGGATGTATTGGCCTTGTGTGAGACAAAGATGAAAGGAAAGGGTGAAGTGATGTTTGGTGAAATGTCTGGTAGAGTGTCTGGGATTGAAAGGGGAAGAGCGAGAGAGGGTGTGGCTTTATTGTTGAGTGAATGGATGACAGGTAAAGTAGTGGAATGGAAGGAGATATCATCTAGGTTAATGTGGGTAAGGGTTAGGTTGGGTAGGGAATGTTGGGCGTTTGTCAGTGCGTATGGGCCAGGTAGTGAGAAAAGTGAAGAAGAGCGGAATGAGTTCTGGAGTGAATTAACTAGGTGTGTAGAAGGACTGGGTAGAAGGAATTATGTAGTTGTTATGGGTGACTTAAATGCTAGAGTGGGTGCTGGAGAGGTAGAAGGTGTCATTGGGAAATATGGCGTACCAGGTGAAAATGAGAGTGGTGAGAGACTGGTAGATATGTGTGTTGAACAAGAGATGGTAATAAGTGCTAGCTTTTTTAAAAAGAAAGATAAAAATAAGTATACATGGGTAAGAGTGGCAAATGGAAGAGTAGTAGAAAGGGCATTAATGGATTATGTGTTGATAGCTAAAAGAATGTTTGGAAGATTGAAAGACGTGCACGTGTTTAGGGGTATGGCTAACGGTATGTCTGATCATTTTTTGGTGGAAGGAAAATTGGTTGTAGCAAAAGAGTGGGGGAATAGAGTAGGTGGATGTAAAAGGGAGCTAGTGAGGGTTGAAGAGCTAATAAAACCGGGGGTAAAAAGTAAATATCAGGAAAGGTTGAAAATGGCATATGACGAGGTGAGAGTAAGAGAAACTGGTAATTTAGAGGAGGAGTGGAAGTTAGCAAAAGAAAATTTTGTTGGGATTGCAAGTGATGTATGTGGCAAGAAGGTTGTTGGAGGCAGCATGAGGAAGGGCAGTGAATGGTGGAATGAAGGAGTGAAGGTAAAAGTGGAAGAGAAAAAGAGGGCTTTTGAAGAATGGCTGCAGAGTAATAGTATAGAGAAGTATGAAAAATATAGAGAGCAAAAGGTGGAAGTAAAGCGCAAGGTACGTGAGGCAAAGAGGGCAGCTGACCTGAGGTGGGGTCAGGGACTGGGTCAGTCATATGAAGAGAATAAGAAGAAGTTTTGGAAAGAAGTGAAGAGAGTAAGGAAGGCCGGCGCAAGAATTGAAGAGACAGTGAAAGATGGAAATGGAAGGTTGTTAAAAGGAGAGGAGGCAAGGAAAAGGTGGGCCGAATATTTTGAAAGTTTGCTGAATGTGGAGGATGATAGGGAGGCAGATATAATTGCGGTTCCAGGTGTTAAGGTGCCAGTGATGGGAGATGAGAATGAGAGAGAGATTACAATAGAGGAAGTGAGGAGAGCACTAGATGAAACGAGAGTAGGAAAAGCATCGGGTATGGATGGTGTGAAAGCTGAGATGTTGAAGGAAGGGGGTGTGACTGTACTTGAATGGTTGGTGAGATTGTTTAATGTGTGTTTTGTGTTGTCAATGGTACCAGTAGATTGGGTCTGTGCATGTATTGTACCACTATATAAGGGTAAGGGAGATGTGCATGAGTGTTGTAATTCAAGAGGTATTAGTTTGTTGAGTGTAGTTGGAAAAGTGTATGGTAGAATACTGATTAATAGGATTAAGGATAAAACAGAGAATGCAATCTTGGAAGTACAGGGTGGTTTTAGAAGAGGTAGGGGTTGTATGAATCAGATTTTTACAGTTAGGCAGATATGCGAGAAATATTTAGCAAAAGGTAAGGAGGTGTATGTTGCGTTTATGGATCTGGAGAAAGCATATGATAGAGTTGATAGGGAAGCAATGTGGAATGTGATGAGGTTATATGGAGTTGGTGGAAGGTTGTTGCAAGCAGTGAAAAGTTTCTACACAGGTAGTAAAGCATGTGTTAGAATAGGAAATGAGGTGAGCGATTGGTTTCCGGTGAGAGTGGGCCTGAGACAGGGATGTGTGATGTCGCCGTGGTTGTTTAACTTGTATGTTGATGGAGTGGTGAGAGAGGTGAATGCTAGAGTGCTTGGACGAGGATTAAAACTGGTAGGCGAGAATGATCATGAATGGGAGGTAAATCAGTTGTTGTTTGCGGATGATACTGTACTGGTAGCAGACACAGAAGAGAAGCTTGACCGACTAGTGACAGAATTTGGAAGGGTGTGTGAGAGAAGGAAGTTGAGAGTTAATGTGGGTAAGAGTAAGGTTATGAGATGTACGAGAAGGGAAGGTGGTGCAAGGTTGAATGTCATGTTGAATGGAGAGTTACTTGAGGAGGTGGATCAGTTTAAGTACTTGGGGTCTGTTGTTGCAGCAAATGGTGGAGTGGAAGCAGATGTACGTCAGAGAGTGAATGAAGGTTGCAAAGTGTTGGGGGCAGTTAAGGGAGTAGTAAAAAATAGAGGATTAGGCATGAATGTAAAGAGAGTTCTATATGAGAAAGTGATTGTACCAACTGTGATGTATGGATCGGAGTTGTGGGGAATGAAAGTGATGGAGAGACAGAAATTGAATGTGTTTGAGATGAAGTGTCTGAGGAGTATGGCTGGTGTATCTCGAGTAGATAGGGTTAGGAACGAAGTGGTGAGGGTGAGAACGGGTGTAAGAAATGAGTTAGCGGCTAGAGTGGATATGAATGTGTTGAGGTGGTTTGGCCATGTTGAGAGAATGGAAAATGGCTGTCTGCTAAAGAAGGTGATGAATGCAAGAGTTGATGGGAGAAGTACAAGAGGAAGGCCAAGGTTTGGGTGGATGGATGGTGTGAAGAAAGCTCTGGGTGATAGGAGGATAGATGTGAGAGAGGCAAGAGAGCGTGCTAGAAATAGGAATGAATGGCGAGCGATTGTGACGCAGTTCCGGTAGGCCCTGCTGCTTCCTCCGGTGCCTTAGATGACCGCGGAGGTAGCAGCAGTAGGGGACTCAGCAGTATGAAGCTTCATCTGTGGTGGAAATGTGGGAGGTTGGGCTGTGGCACCCTAGCAGTACCAGCTGAACTCGGCTGAGTCCCTGGTTAGGCTGGAGGAACGTAGAGAGTAGAGGTCCCCTTTTTGTTTTGTTTCTTGTTGTTGTCGGCTACCCCCCAAAATTGGGGGAAGTGCCTTTGGTATATGTATGTATGTATAATCAAGTCAAATATAAGAATCCTAATGTTTATCATTCGTGTGGCATAGCCTAAGTATTGGTACTTGCCACTGAATTTTTCTGTAGAATTCAAAGTTGGCCAGTGCTATGTTGTGGATGACTAAAACATAGTACTAATTGTCATAAGATGAAGCTGGATATGATAAAAAGAGTTATATCATCAATTGTACAGACCTCTTCTACTAAAGATTCATTTCTAAGTGTCGTCCTCAAGAAATGTTAAAGGCATGGGTTCAAACACATTATATGACTATTTCTTTTAAAGTGATGTTCATATTTTCATGTTCAATGCATTCATCATTCCTCAGTTATTCAGCTTTTAAAGATAAAAGCTGTTGAATTTAGAAGTTTGAATTAATTTCAGAGTATATAAGGTCCTCAACTTGAACATTTGTAGATACAAACTCAAATCCAACTCAAAATAACAAAGATAAGATTAAGAAATACTGTAATAAAACAATATTGTATCATTTAATATAGAAAGCATAATGACCTTTGTAATAACCTGATATCTATTTCATATGAAACATGACTATTTGTTGACTTTTGCAGTTGAAAATCATAGGCATGGGATTGAGGTTAGGCCTACCCTAGGCCAAAATTTAATAAATTTTGACTTACAAAAAAAATTCAACTTGAAAACAGTTTCTGGGAACCAATTAAGTTAGTAAGTTAAGGACCTTCTCTATATGGATTCATGTGTTCGGTAACTTTGAATGCCCGAGCGATAATTTTTTTAAATGAAATATTTTAAACATAGTCACTTTAAAATGAATGTTATTCGGATGGATATATTCTTTCACTTAGGGAACAAGCAGTTTAGTAACCATTCGTATAACAAAGTTATCATCCAAGCTCTTTAGATTTGCACTATAATCACAATGGACCTTTTGCCAATTGCTAATGAGAATGGGGTAGAGAGCGTTCCTCTTTGGATATCTTATTCAAGCATGCCATACAGTCTAGCCACTTGGGATCAATTTTGTTAAATATTGTCCTAGTGTAGGCCTAGGACAAAAGTCAACAAATAGTCTGGTTTCATATGAAATAGATATCAGGTTATTAAAAATGTTTTTCTTACTGTATTAAACGATATAATATTGGTTTATTACAGTATTTCCTTATCTTTGTTATTTTCAATTGGATTTGTGGTTGTATCTGGATGATAGTAAGTTAAGGACCATCTGTACTTAATTTGTATTGTGAACTGAATTGCTTGATGAAAAGAGGTGCAGCTTCTGTATTCCATTTATTATTGATCATTAAGGATAGGTAATAGTATTTATTACATTAAAAAAACTAAATAGTTCAAAACAAAGGAACAATCCTAGCTCTATTTTACTATAATTTCAAGTATGTTATTCACTTCTTTCTGTATGAATAGGTTCTATTTCTTGGGAGGTCCGTATTACAAACAAGCAGATGCTGGAGGGATGGTGTGTTCAGAAACTGAAAAAAGCTGAAGAGTTCAAAGATTGATATGGATTAGACACGAGAGTTGTAATTGATCTCACTTTTATTGTATACTAATGTACACGACCTGTTAAAGAGGACAGGTAAATATTTAGATAGATACGTACGCACATGTTCCTCCCTTTTACCATGGTATTACTACTTTCCCCCTTACCAGAGGGACAGGAAAAGCTCAGTGTGACCAGAAATTAATGTATGTATATATATACATACACATACATACATATAGCTAGAAACTTGCTCTTTATTATTATATAGGGGAGATTTCTTTATGATAGACTTAGAGAAATTTCACAGTTTCTGACATGGTCGAGCATTTCAGGAAACGCAACGCTAATCAAGGAGGTCGGCAATGAAGCCGAAACTCAAGGCAGGAACAATGTTGCTTTCCTTTCCCACTTCTTGACTGGGAATTTAAAGGGATGCTTGGAACTCCTCATCAAAACTAATCGTGTGCCTGAGGCTGCGTTCTTTGCCAGGTTGGTTATGTTTGTCATTTCTTATAGTTTAAGGTTTGCCGACTGCCAAAATGCCAATTGATGACTGTGGTTCAAAGGGTTCCCCAAGTTTGTTTTGCTCTTTCCCCTGATTTTACTGAAGAGTAGATTGTTGTGATGGTATGAAATGGGTTAGTTATTTCTATTACTGTATGTTTATTATTATGGTTGTTATATTTTCTTGGTAATGAATAATTTTTAAGGAATTATCCTTTAAAAGCTTTTATTAATTTGCAACTACAGTTAGTTTGGGATTCCATTTAAGCCTCATCACATTCTGTTCTTTTATTGGTCTTTCTTTTGAATTTTCTATGTCTGCTTTTCTGGCTTAATTCTTGTTTGATTTATCTAATTAAATGCCTAAACCATATAAATCAGGAAGGGTTAGTTTGCTTTTCAAGTTTTTCATATTGAGGTGCTCATTCTTGTTTTCTTTTTGAAGCAGAATACCTTTACTTTGTACTGTCTGAGGAGTCAAAACATCATATCATATATCATAGAAAATTATAATGAATGAATGTCATTAGTGTCTTTTAAATATATTCTGTTATTTATCCCTCCATTACTGTTTTCCACATCTCTAAAGACTGCCTGCTCCCATCTTTCAGAACCTACCTTCCAGGTGAAATGTCCCGTGTTGTTGGACTCTGGAAAGAAGCTGCTGGAGAGAAAATAGGCCAGAGTTTGGCGGATCCTGCTCAGTACGACAACTTGTTCCCGGGCTTTAAGGAGGCTGTCAAAACCCAACACTACTTAGAGAAAATAACAAAGCCCATTCCAGCTGCGTCGTCGTCGTCTGTGCCTGTGAGTAAAACAAATTTTTCATCTGTCGTCAGCTGTGATGCATGTTTTGTATTTTCATCATCATCTCCTTCTACACCTATTTACGCTAAGGGCCTTGATTAGGTTTTGCCAGTCGTCTCTATCTTGAGCTTTTAAATCAATATTTCTCCATTCATCATCATCTACTTCAAGCTTCATAGTCCTCATCCATGTAGGCCTGTGTCTTGCAACTCTTCTACTGCGATGTGGAGCCCAGTTGAAAGTTTGGTGAACTAATCTCTCATGGGGTTTGCAAAGAGCATGCCCAAACCAAATCCATCTAGACCTCGCCATGATCTTGTCTATTATATGGCACTCGAGTAAAAGTTTCATTTCTAAACCTGTCCTTCCATTGAACTCCCAAAATTCTTCTGAGGACTTTGTTCTCAAATCTACTAAATCTGTTGGAGATTGTTTCATTGTCATACCGTGACTTGTCTCCATACTGTAACAGAGATCTCACAAAACTGATATACTATATAGCCTGATTTTGTATTTAATTTCAGGCAATTTGATTTCCAAATTTTACTTAGTAGCCATTGTCGGAATTACTGTTCTTTATCATCCATTGCATATTCCGTTCTCATCATCTCTGCCTTTCTTCTATTTATCTTGAGTACAACCTCCTGTGATATTTCATGCATTCTTGTAAGCAAGCATTGCAAATCCTCTGGTGTTCTGCTAATAAGGGCAGTATACTCTAGGTCAGCTAATTTCCTATTATCAATCCAGTCCAACCCTTCTCCACTATCCCCACCTGATCTACTCATTACGAAATCCATGAGGAGGATAAACAACATAGGTAACAACACATTCCCTTGGAATACTCTGTTGTTTTTGGAAATTCATTTGATAGGACTCAACTAACATTAACTTTGCACTTGCAATGCTCATGAACGGACTTAATAAAATTTACATATTTGAGAGGAATTCCGTAACGCAGGACTCTCCATAAAATTGGCCGATGCACACTGTCAAAGGCGTTTTCATAGGCCACAAATGCCATCAAAAGTGGATTTCTATATTCTGTGCATTTCTGTACATGTCTCAAAATAAAATTTTCAATATTAATCTTACCCGATGATCATGTAGCTGTCAACTCTGTTGCCCGACAGAAATCTAAGGTCGGGATACGCCAGCGATCGCTATACAGGTGGGGGTGTACACAACAGCGCCATCTGTGAGCAGGTACTCAAGTACTTCTTGTCAACAAGAACTCAATTTTTCCTCTGTCGTGCCACCGGCAAGACCTCCTAATACGCCGTCCCTAACTGGATTTGTTTTCACAACTTTTTGGTGAAGTACACTATTCCAGTTTTGAGCTTTCGCTATGCAGGGGTTTTATCTTCATTTCAAAACTTGAACTCGTTTTGGATAGATTTAATTTTGGTGACGAAGAGAGTATGGACTCTCTTTCACTTTTAAATGGCCGACCCTTCCCTTAGACGGAAGTGTTGGTGACGAAGAGAGTATAGACTCTCTTTCACTTTTAATGACCGACCCTTCCCTTAGACGGAAGTGTGTTTAGGTTTTTGGTAATTTTCCTTAACAAAGTTATAGATTTATTTTATATCTCTCCGCCATTTATAGGCCTCTTCGATTAACTTTCCATTTATTATAAACTTATAAAAATTAATTTTTATGTTTGTTTATATGCGACCTTTCCTAATAGTAGGCGGTCCTTACTTGGAACCGAAGTTAATTAACATTAAGCCCGTCATATCGTATTTCCTTTTAAGAATTTATGCTATTTTAATTTTAATGTTTTTGAAAGAATTTCTTTGATAGTCTCGTACTGTTTTCAAAGATGAACTAACGTTTAGTTTAGTCTCCGCAGTTGTTGACGTTCAGAACGTTCAACATGCGCTCTATCGTTACGATAGAGAGAGAGTATTTCACGGTTTCACGTTGCAGTAAGAGTAAACCGATTCTAGCGTTTCGTTCATTCTTTCTTAGCTTAAATGGTTTTAATTCTAATAAAGGAACTTTTTATTTGGGAAACCTTTCAGTTTTTTTCCTTTAACAAATAATATGTTTTAACGATATATAATTGGGCTCATCTCTCAGGTTCTAAGTCAAGAGAGAGAGAGAGAGAGATAGAGACGGAGGGAGAGAGAGGAGAATAAACGTTTCGTTCAAGCGGGTAACGTTGTTCTCGTTTTTTACTCTTCTCCCTAGTCGCTATAGGGGAAGAAGGTAAAACGTTTCTAGAGTTTTATTCTTGTTCCCAGGCTTTATGCGGTGAGAGATTTTAAACGTAGTTTATTTGTTCTAGTGTTTAGTCTCTTTTCCAGCCACTGAATTCTTTATCTTTCATTATGTTTTTCTGTTACATTGTAAAACTGTTTTCGCAATTACTACCTTTTAATGAAGGATAGGATTGCGTGTTTCAGGTACAAATCACTTAAAGTTTCGAGTTCAGTGAAATAAGTGCAAACAGAAAATCAAAAGTGATAAAGTGATATGCGCAAAGTGTTACAGTGTTGCGTTCGAGGGTTCGTCTGTTCGTGCCAGTTGTTCACCTAGTCCGATACCTCTTACAAGCTCCCAAGCCCAGGGGAGAAGTAATGTCGAAGGACTTATGGGTTCCACAGGTCTTGATCGATGAACAGACGTTTCCCTCCGTGGTTTCGGGTGTATCTACACACGTTGCCGACGTGATCACCCCACCCACACAAAGACGAGAGAGCCCATTTATTCCTCGTCTGCGGAAGAGGTTTCTCGCAGAAACCATGGACCAAATCTTGCAGCTTTTAAGTGCAAGTCGGTCCCTTCCGCGCAAGTCCAACGGCCTAGGTGTAGCCACTGGGTCAGTTCGGACTCGCTCCAGTCATCCGACGACTGCACACCTCCCAAGAGAGGCAAGGTGGTACCGCAACAGGCAGTAACTCCGTCTGTTGCCGCACCAGCTGTTTTAGACCCTCAGTCACAACGGACAGTAGCTCCGTTTGTTGTCGTCTTTCATAGACCCTAGTGGTCCATGCTGTAGACTATACAGTCTCAGCTTGCTCCTTCATGCAGGAGTATCGTGCTGGAAGGTTGACAATGCACCTGTTAATCTACAACCTGCCACGGTTGTGCGCTCAGCAGATACTGCGGCTGCCTGCTCCCACACTCCACCTGTGAGAGCTCCACCTCCGATGCGCAGTCGACCCTGCCAGACGCATGTTCATGCTGCACCCTCCATTGACATGCGTGAGCTACCGCATCAGCAGTGGGAAGGTGCTGTAGAGCTGCCGTGTTTTGACACAATGCGGCATGCTCCGCAACCCATGCGGCATGCTCCGCATCCCATACGGCATGCTCCGCAACCCACGGCAGTCCCTCCCCCTCCCACGCACCAACACTCCGCTTTTGTTGTTGCCAGCTCCCACACTTCGACTGCGGAGAAGGTTGACGATGCACCCGTGGGCCTACACCTACCACGGTTGTGCGCCCGGCATGGCTTCCTGCTCTCACACTCTTGTTGTGAGAGCTCCTCCACCCATGCACAGTCAACCCTGCCAGATGTATGATGACTCCCACAGACACACGGAGCACTCCGTTGCCGTGCGTGAGCTACCACAAGCTGCCGTGTTTTGACTCGGTGTGTCAGCCTCCGCAACACACTGTGGTTACCGCCACTCGCCCGCAGCAAACTAGTCAGTCAGGAGTTGAGGCTTCCCCACACAACTTTGGTTGTTGCCAACTCACAGACTGTCAAACAGTTACATGACGTTGCCTTCTGGTCTGCTACTAATACACCAGTGCTGTATGTCCTCACGCTCCTGTTGTGGTTGACAGTTCAGTTTTTGACAGTTCACAGACTGTCAAGCAGTTTCATAACGTTGCCTTCTGGTCTGCTGCTTTTGCACCAGTGAAACCCTCACTGAGATAACCTAGCTTTTCTCGGACATGGTTCCTGTAGATGAGAAAGTGCTGTTCTCCCTCCTTCTGATATTCCCTTGAGGACTCTGTCATTTGGAGAGGAGCCTTAAGCTGCTTAGCCTCCTATGGACTTTAATTAAAGCATAACATGCTTCCAGGGAGGGTAAATGGTTTCGCTTCAGTCGCTAACCCCGTCTGTTGCCACACCTGCTCCCATAGACCTTGGGCTTTGTTGCAAGACATGCAGTCCAAGTTTAGTCCTTGATAGAGGATTTTTTACGGAGAAGAACCTTCTTGCCAACGACCTTCCTACCGGTTGGTTGTACGCCCTGTTGACGCTGAGGTATCCTACTCACGTCCGCCAGTTGAGATGGTTCCTCCTCCGGTGCGACCCAGTGTGGGTTGCCAGTCGCACGTTGACGTTAAGCTACTCTCGGAGGTGGTTGTGGACGTTCAGTGTGTCACTGGGAAGACGTTCAACAACCAGCAGAGGTGACTTGTTGTGACGCAGTGCGGCAACCTCAGCAACCCGATAAAGGGTTGTCTGCACTACCCAGACAGTCTAGACAGTTTCGGGTTGTTGCTGTACTTCCTCGCATCCCCATGGTTGACAGTTCACAGACTGTGCAGCAGTACCATGATCTTGTGTCCGGCTCCGTCACGCATCCACCAGTGCGACCGGATTCAGCGAGTCAGACGTTGCCCACTCCGTTGCCGTTTCCTCATCAGTTTCGGATGAGGAACCCTCTGATGAGGACATGGCTGAACAAGACGATCAACCCCCAGCCCTGCTATCCATCCAGAAGATGCTGAAGAAGGAATACGGCCCTGTCAGGCTGTGGATGAGTCTGGTTAGGACACTGTCA
>NC_090743.1:46931480-46932523 GCF_036898095.1 Palaemon carinicauda
CCTTTTGCTGAATATCTTGCTGCTTTTGCTCGTGTCAGGCAAGGCCGTCCTCTCTCTCTCTCTCTCTCTCCTCTCTCTCTCTCTCTCTCTCTCTCTCTCTCCTCCTCTCTCTCTCTCTCTCCTCTCTCTCTCTCTCTCTCTCTCTCTCTCTCTTTTTTTTTTTGTCAGCAAGATGTTAAAATTGTCTTCCTCTGTTGAAATAAAATTCTTGCTGAAAACGAGAAAAAACACTTAAAAATGAGTGAATGTCAGAGGTCAAACTTGGGCATGTACACTCTCTCAGGGGTTGGGGTAGGACTGAAGGGCAAAGGGTATAATTTACAATCGTCTGCGACTCGTGAAAGTTCTACAGATGACATTGTTCACAATTTCTTTTACATTAAAGTGTAATAATTATCAACATTTACAATAACAGAAGAAATACTGCATTTTTTTGTAGGGAGTAATGTTTATGGTTTATTGAGTTACTTTTTCTATTTACCCCTGTAACTATGAAAGTAAGAGGAATTTCAACCAAATATTTCGTATACGCATTCTCCATTGCCATACACAGCTCCGTGAATTTTTTCAGGATTTTGTTTTTCTTCCTATACCCCCATATATGTATTGGCATTCCGGCCGTCCCCTTTAAAGCTTTGGAAATAAATGGATATAGATCTCAAAGTGTTCGCAAATGATGAGAGACAAATGCAGGATTATGGCTTGTTATGAACTTATTACAATCATTACCAGCTAAGCTACAACCTTAGATGCAAAAGCAGGATGCTATATTCCCCGAGGGTTCCTAATTACAGTGATCCCTCGCTACTTTCGCGGTTCGACCATCGCGGATTCACCACTTCGCAGATTTTTTTCATAACGCATGTATATACATATATCGCGGATTTTCCGGAAATTTCGAAAATACCGCGATGTGACCGATGGTGCGAGATTGGCGAAAGTAAGGAAAATTGAATCATGATTGATTTTCAATATAAATGAAACTTTGAGGAGCAAACAAGATATAATTTGTTAGAAAGGTAGAGAGAGGTAAGGAATGGGAA
>NC_090743.1:46933023-46938023 GCF_036898095.1 Palaemon carinicauda
AATTATAATTTTTGCCAGATATGATTTTTTTCATTATGGTAAAAAAAATAAACCCTAAAAATCAGGGGGGAAAATTAAGAAAAAAAAAAAGATTGGAAAAAGGTCTTTATTTCATTGTTTTATAATGTATTTCCAAGTAATATACCAAATTTCGATGCTATATCTTTAAAACTAGGGGAGACTTGAATTTGGTCAATAAGTATAGTTTTGAGATACGAGCATTCAAAGATTTTCTTTGTATTTTTACAAAGACAATATTAATAAATTATGATTATGAATTTTATATTCTTTTTTGGGTATCATTAAGACAAAAAAAAGTATTATAATTTAATCATAAATGAAGATTCTCTCTCTCTCTCTCTCTCTCTCTCTCTCTCTCTCTCTCTCTCAGAAAAAAAAAAACTTAAAAATGAGTGAATGTCAGTCAGAGGTCAAACTTGGGCATGTACTCTCTCTCAGGTTTGTGGTAGGACTGAAGGGCAAAGGGTATAATTTACAATCGTCTGCGACTCGTGGAAGTTCTACAGATGATATTGTTCACAATTTCTTTTACATTAAAATGTAATAATTATCAACATTTACAATAACAGAAGAAATACTGCATTTCTTGTAGGGAGTAATGTTTAGGGTTTATTGAGTTACTTTTTCTAATTACCCTGTAACTATGAAAGTAAGAGGAATTTCGACCAAATATTTCGTTTTACGCATTCTCCATTGCCATACAAAGCTCCGTGAATTTTTTCAGGATTTTGTTTTTCTTCCTATACCCCCATATATGTATTGGCATTCCGGCCGCCACCTTTAAAGCTTTGGAAAGAAATGGATATTGATCTCAAAGTGTTCGCAAATGATGAGAGACAAATGCAGGATTATGGCTTGTTATGAACTTATTACAATCATTACCAGCTAAGCTACAACCTTAGATGCAAAAGCAGGATGCTATATGCCCAAGGGTTCCTAATTATAGTGAAAAGAAAAAATAAGCAGTTAGTCTACGTTGAATTTCTTTTAAGCATTTGAGTTGTTTTTTAATAATCATGGTTTTTATAGTTATTGTAAATAGTTATAAAAATATTTTCTGTATAAATTTTAGAAAATTTATTGACATTACCAATCGCTGTTCGAGAATAAAAATAGGTTAGGATAGGCTGCAGTTAGTATAGTGTCTCAAATTTTCAATATTTTCAGATTTCAGTATTTGAATATCGTTTAAATGTCTATGATAATTTATTTTTTCAATTTATTTTTTTTTTTCAGGGTAATCATGAACGAAACCCCATAGACGAGATGCGAGCAGCAGAAGCAGCCGGAACCTTTAGTTATGTCCCTCCAGAGGGTGAAGACAGTCCGTTTGTTGATGCTCCATCTCCGACGGAAGCTTTACTGCAAAGTAAGAATAAATCAACTTGCATAATGAGAGTATCGGCTAATTTGCTTCTTTGCTCTGGCCCATCTGACTATCCACAACTGTCGGGTTTTTCGCTGCCAGCTTACAATAACACTTTTTTTTTTTTTCTTTTTTTTAATCAGTACAGTACTTTGCAGAACTTAGTGTATCTCATTTATAGCCCTTGTATGGCAGATAGATTTGTCCACAGGTGCCAACTTTTTAGTTTTTATTAAGCTATATCTAGTTAGAACTCAACAAGGCTAAGATTCTTGTGTTTAATTTGCCATCCTAAGTGTTAATTGGCCAGTTGTCTTGGACTGGAGTGGCCTTGGTAAAATACTCTATAAATTATTGCTGAAATAAGCGTAGTAGAACTTAGTGAAATTACTAGTTTTTTTTCATAAATTGTATGAAATCAATTTGTGGATTGCTGCCATTACCTAAACCAGACTGGTTCTATATTTTCAGTACTGTACCATAAGCACTTTACTTTAATTGAGAAATAATATATATATATATATATATATATATATTATATATATAAGTACAATACTGAAATTATTTCAAATACCATATGGTAATTTTCTGGATAGTCTAAACTTGTATTATTTTCAGCACTAACCAGAAATGTTAAACATTTAGGAAAAATCTTGGTGTTGAAAACCTTGTTTAATTATTTTGAATAGATTTATGGGCAAATTTTATTTTTCTTATCAATTCATGTCATTTGAAAAGATGTTACTATTTTTGTACACTATGTGCTTTTGGAGTTTGGAATGTTATTAACATAAAGCTTTTTCATATGGGCTTATCCATTAGCCTATAATTTATCTGGGTATCAACTGAAAGCTATTTATAAGAAAAAAAAAAAAATTTACCCAATATTACCATTTTACGTCGTTGCGTTTGCCTAACTGAGTTTATGCTTTTGTGGTTAATGTTTTTGCAGTCTTTCTCTGTGTATTGGAAACCTCCAATCATGTTCTAACTGGTTCTTGAGATCATTGTAAATCAGAAAAAAGAGCAATGTCTGATCTTGAAAAGAGTTAAAAGATGCTTGGAATTCTGTGACTGTGTTCACTTGCTTTACTGCTTGCTTTACCACAGTGCAAAGTTCGCCAGGTGAGGAATTGCCGCTTCCGTCCGCCCCTGTCGATCTCACTGCCGCGTTGCCCCCTGATGTGTCTTCCGAGCCTTTAATACCTTCATCTTCTGTACCACCACCATCTAGTTCACCAGTTCCAGATTCTAGTAGGTTATTCTGTGTTACAGCTGTGAATGTGTTTTTGAAGTATGCAACAAATATTGGTGTTATATTCTAATCTTTAATTTTTTTCTGTACTCTTCAGTGTTGACATATTTTACTTCATTTTGTTTAGTATTTTTTCATGTTGATATATTTTTGTTTAGCACTTTATACATCTCCTGTGCCATATAGATTATTATCCTGAAGACACTTTAGCCAGATTTTAATAATCTAGTTGCATTTCTGTTTTTGTATGAAGTTTGTTTCTAATTGCTGGAAAATAAATACCTGTCGTTTTGCCTAATGTAGGCTTGGGATTTTTACCAAGTAGAGTACTGTTGAATAGCTCTTGTAGAACCCCAATTTGTATTTTACTCTTACCAGCACGATAGCATCAAAGGGTAGTACTGCTTTTCAATAGAAGCTCTTTAAGTTGTATTTTACATTTTCAAGGTTTTTTTTTTTTTTTTTTTTTGCCATTTGAAAATAATTTAATTTTGTTGCAGGCCACGAGGGAAGTACGATTTGGAGTCCAGTCCTTTATTTATTTCTTTCTTCTAAGATGCTCTTTACAATTTGATGCCCTTTCATTTGTACCTGACTTTTTCTGATGTTGTACTGCTCATTCCCGTGTTATCTCGTGTAGTATCATCTGTAATGATTCATTTTTATTCCAGCTTCAGCGTTTCAAAATGGCTCATGATGCCTGCTGCTGTCATGTTGCCATTCATCATTTTTACTTTGTTGTTTTATTTTGACATACCTCATTTTAGTGATTGGTGAAACGGGCGTCAAAGGATTTGAAGACTCGAGATTTGAGGGAAAAGACGCAAGTTATTTGGACAATCTGATTGGCAAAAAAACGGAAGTATCAGCAACTGAAATTGATTGGCAAAACCAACCAATTGGTAGTACTGTTCCCTCTGCTCCTTCTCTTGAAAAGTCAGAGCTTGGCAGTGACTTTGAAGGCGATGAAATAAATCCAGTAATTGATTCCTTGGAAAAGAATATAGTAGAACCGACTATAAAACCCTTGAAGACTGATGTTAAAGTCTTTACTGAAGTCTCTGAAAAATTAGTAGAGGAATCAGAAGATCAGGCTTGGGGTAGTGATGATGATTTCGTAGATGATGATCCTAAAAAATTAGAAGATCCTGAACTCAAAGATTGGGATGAAGAAAACCTTTTCGACACTAATCCCTCTGCCAAATCGGTGGAAGTTCCTGAGGCAAAGGATTGGGATAGTGAGGAAAATCTTAAGAGGCGGCCTCCCATAAAGTTGTTGGAGGATTTGGAAAATGACGAGATTCTGTTGAAATCCGATTCTTCCGTAGTGCACGCGCCGGAAGAAACCGAAAAAGACGGCAGCTCAAAACCATCAAACGTAGAACTTGAAGATATTCTGGGTTTGGAAGGAGGAGCCAACCCTGAATTAGTAGCAGCAGCTGCACCGCCATCATCCCAAAGCTCGACAAGGAAGTTCTTAGACTGGGATGAAGATGAAGCAGAAGACTGGGGTTTGGAGCAAAAGAATGTGATAGGTAACAAATCTTGGGTTGGATGTTTTGTGGTCTACTGAGGCTTGTCTTGTAAATTTGTCTTGCGATCCACCGAGTCTAATATTAGATGGAATTAATACACGCAAGCTTTATTTTGGTGAGATGATATAGCACCAGACATTAAGAATTAGCAACTACTAGGCATATTATTTTGCCTCTATATGTACTGGTTTAGGGGGTATAGTCCAGGTATTTGGATTAGAGATTGCTGCTTGGAAAAGAAATTTGTATGTTATGACGTTTCAAAATATCTGCTATTTATTTCAAGGTTTGGATGCTCATTGCGATGGTGTGCATGAAAACTAGCGATATGATGAACAGTGTGGTCTGTGAGTTTCAGTTCATCCTTTACTAACATCTCTTACATCTAATCCCTTATTGGGACATCTGATATAGATAGCTTTATGATTATAATAGCATAATATAAACACTGCATTTTATGTCACCAGAGTAAATTTTTCAGGTGAATAGATTTTAGTTATTAGTATGACCATGAGGTAGAAAACTCCAAGCTATAGTGACTTGGCAATAGATATTAAATATTTCATGCTGTGAATGTATGATAAAATGCATCATTTCATCCTACAAGAAATTTGCAATCGCATTAGACTAGGAGTTTATCAAAATGACAGACTAGCCCAATTTAGCCAAATAAGGTTACGGTCTGAGGTCACACATTTAGCCAATCTGAAATGGCAGTTCTTAGACTGTTGATAGGGTCTTACGCACTTAGTGGAATGTTACATCAAGACATTTTTGGAAGTTTGTATTTTTTCATGTTAAATTATTTTTTTACTTATATTTT
>NC_090743.1:46943023-46953023 GCF_036898095.1 Palaemon carinicauda
TCTAAATAGATGCCAAATGGTCAATTGTGTTTAAATGAATTTACTGATAAGGTTGTCTTGGCTGTATTGAATGTCACATAGTTAATTTTAGATTCCCTTTTTTTATAGTCTTTGTTCAAATAATCTTCTTAAGACAAAAAGGATTCTATCAGCCATAGATAAAGAAGTCTGTTATGATTACGTCAAAGGCTATTTGGTTATTACACAAGCATTCCTTGTAGCTTACTATCTAACCAGTAGTGTCGCATATAGTTTAGCTGTAAGCAGTGCAGACTTTGTTTTAATCAGTGCAAAATGAAACTCCCTAAGTAGTATAGAAGTGTACTGCAGACGCAGTGTTAAGTTGATGAAGAATCAGTCAGGCAACTTATGGGAGTTTACAAAGGTAGAAGATTTTGATGGAATGATAGCAGTTATTTTCTTTTTATATTTTTACCTTCATTTGCCATGATTTCAGTTTTATATGGTAATGATTGTGCTTCCTTTGGTTTTTAAGGGTTTTGGGACTTTCCAGCTGGTGGCGGTGGTGTTGCATGATTTGTTAACAATGGTTTTAGAGTCTCGCAGCTTATTCCCAAGATGCTGAAGTTTTTGTAACATATTTCTTGCTGGGTTTAACCGAGCCTAAGAATTTTAATTTTCTTATTTCTTTATTCCTTTTTCAAAACTGGACCTGAAATTATTATTATTATTATTATTACTACTAGCTAACCTACAACCCTAGTTGGAAAAGCAAGATGCTATAAACAGTAACAACATTAAAACAGATATTTTATATATGAACTATAAAAAGACTTACATCAGTCTGTTCAACATAACATTTGCTGTAAGTTTGTTGTAATGGAGTAATTTATTCACTCGGTGCCCTAGTTTAAAATAGACTTTTTATGCCTTTTTTCCCAACTGTGTTATTACTCATACACAGATGGGTGGGTAGTTTGACGTTTTAGTCTGTAAAAGAAATGGGAATAGGCTCTCATATGACTAAATAAAGCATATTTTCTAAAAGCTGCCAATGGTTACTACGAAACTTCATCATCTTGGTTTCAGATTGATATTAACTCTGGTTTTTGAGAAAATTTAATCACTACACCCGTGTGTACCCTGAGGAATACTTACTAAAAAGTCATTGCTTGATATCTTGTTTTCTTAGAACTACAGTATTTAATTTTAAAAAGGTTAATTTTGGAGGCGTGAAATTTAAGTATCATTTCATTGGTTGTCATATTTCAGATGCTATTAGATCAGTGTGTTCTTTGATAGTGATTGGAAATGGGGCCATTTTTTATAATCAAAAGATTTGATGAGAGATGTCTAGTTTAATCACTCATGATCTTTTCTTTATTTTAAAAGGCTGTAAGATATCTTTAGGTGATGTATATGTGACTGGAACATTACCTGTTTATTTGTATAGATATTTTACAGAATATTCATTATTCATGACATATGTGATGGTAAAAAGCAGGAGTGAAGAGGTTTATATTTGAATTTTAACAGCCAGAGGCCTGTTACAATACTGAATGAATGTTTGAGACACTTATTAATTTTGAGGAAAGATATTAAGTAAGAAATATAGTATTTTAAGCTGCATAGAGAGAAATTTGAAGGACATTCTTCAGTATTGTTAAAGCCCTGAGTGAAGTCTAAATTTGCCCTTGAACTGTCAGTTTTTTTCTAGGGTGTTTCTCATTTAATATTAAAGTTCTTTTCAGTCAAATTTTTCATATTTTTGGGGTTTCAGCTAGTGTTTCGAGAGTCCAATTTTACCTTGGTTATACAGTATTCCACTACATTGTACATGCTATAATAGTTATGCTTTAATCATCAGTTTCAATGTTGTTTAGCTTTTTTTTTCAGAAAATAATTCCCTACTTCTTTTGGACACGTTTGAAATTATTTTGCCTGTTAAATTTTTCATTCTTTTTTGAATTGTAGTTATATATATTTTTTTCTAGATGTGGGCTTCAAATGATTTAGTTCTGCTAAGAGTGTTGTACAACTAAGTAGCTAGTGGACGAGGATGAAATTAGAACATTGTCGTAGGCAACTAGTGTGGATTTAGTTGTTAGTCTGCTTTAGCTTGGATGTGTTTCGATTGTTTACCTACATAAGCTTTCTTTAGATGTTAAAGGAATTGAAAAAACTTAATTGTTAAATACAGTTCGTATGATTAAAGTAGGGTTTTTAGTTTTCTGGTAATTTTGTTCCTTTTGAGAAGCAATAGACTCCTAGAAATAATACCTATATGCCTTGCATTGGTGAATTGATTTAAATATTTGTACAATTTTTCAGTAGATTTTAGGTTTCATAAATCCCTTTGATTGCCTGAAAGAGAAGATATTTTAATGCAGTAACATCGGCAAGATATCAAATTGCTGACAGTACATAATGCATGGTAGATAGCATTTACATTTGGAGATTTTGTATCGAAATATTTTTTTTTCAACAAGATTTTTACATATATAAATTTTAAAAGGAAACGGTAGTTAGCTTATATAGTTGATTAGCTTTGTGAAATTATAGCCTGTCACTGGAGTATTTATATGAGGATACTGCTCACAGTGTGCCGTGCTTGTCACACTGTAAACAATACCAAGGGTGCTTTGTAGTGTCCTATGTGGCCCTCAGTTGCATTTCTTTCTACCTTTTATTTTTATTTCTGTTCCTTATTATCGATTATCGATTTTTTGAGTAGTCACTTTTTTAGCTCTACCGTGTTCTTATTGTCACCTCGTCAGATTTTAAGAACCAGAATTTGTCAATATTGCATTTTATGGATCACTGGTACCCTTATAGGCCTAGAATTCTTAAGTCTTATTTCATTTTTAATCTTGAGCTTCATAGAAAATATTTGTGTAACCAGACTGCTGTCATATTTATGGAATCATAATTTGCTTACATTAAGTAAACATTATCGTGACAATTTTTTTATTATGAACAGTAGGTGGTTTACTCGATGAAAGTAGATAAAAGTTATGCAAAGAATGGTAGAATTAGATAGATGAAGGCATAGACCATTTTGAAGGTTTGGCAGAAAGTGCACTAGACACGATATTTGCATTGAAAATGGAAAACCTAGGTAAAAACCTTTGTGATGTATAAGTATTTAGTCTTGTTCTTTGCCAAGGTGTATTCTGGATATAATTTATTTCTTACAACATGCTGTACAAGTACATCACAGCAGTAAAAAAAACATTGAGTAGGCTAATACAAAATTCTAAAGTCTGTCAGCAAATTTATACAAATTTTTTCACTTTTTTTATCTCGTTTTCGTTTATATTCCAGCTCATGTCGAAATAATTACCCAATTCACAAATGCCTGGCTTTGAGGTCTGCCCTATATCCAGTTTCCATCTCAAATTTTACGTTTAAGGTCCCTTTATTATTGCCAGTGACAAAACCTGTAGTGCTATATTTGTACTTAATTCTTATTATTTATGATAGTTTTGTGTTGAAGCACAATACTTTGAAATATCAGTTAGCTGAAAATATACTCTGCACCCCATTGTTTAATACTTCAAGTAACTCCTTTTGGGACATTTTAGGTACTTAAGTTTATGTTACCTTTAGAGCCACAGTTTATAAACTTAATTTAAATGCTCGGTCCACACAGGTAGCGGAAGAGCAACTATAGATCAAGAGCAGCTGGAAAGAGAATTGGAATTAGACCTGAAAAATGTCCGAATTGACGAGGATATTGATCCTAACGTAAGTATTATTGTATTGCAACCCCATTTGCATCTTCTGTGTTTGATAAGTAGTAATGCTTGTGTAGGTAATTTTTGGGGCTTTTTATTTTTGTATTAGCATGTGCAACGGACTTGTTTGTAATTTTTGGGTCCTCAAAGGTCTTTTATTGAGCCTTTTTGTTTTTTTATTAGCATGTGCAATGGACTTAAATAAGTTTTCCAGGTCAAAGTTTTTATTTTTAGAATTGACAGCTGGTATTTTTTGGAAGCTGTTAGTTGTATGTCAGTTGGCCCTTATAAAAGTTTTTACCTCATCAAGTGGGGTAATATTCTTAAATTCATTTTAACCAAAGGGTGACAGATAAGTCATTATTGGTAAGTGTTTAAGGGTTCTACTCCTTGTGCATTACTTTTCTACTTTGTCGTATGTATCACCTGAGAGTTTTATTTAATTTCTTATACATCTTTAGGATCCAGCTGCCTTTCGAGATGTTACCCTTAAATTTATTGAAGTGAAATCGTAGGATGGTATGATACTAGATTTCCCATACTTTATAGTTTATTAAACCCCTTGAGCTCTATTGTATGTAATCTACGTGCAGATATTTGACTTTTACGAGCTATCAGTTATCTTATTTATGCATTATGAAAATTAAACAAGGGAATTTGTATTAGATGTTTATGAAATCTATTCATCTTTGTTAGAAAAATTAGTAAAATCCTATTATTAATAGATTTTGTGCCAAGTTAAGAAAGTCCCATAAAAGGGTCTGGCGATATCAATGCCAAAAATTTTGGTAGGTGTGTGGTATTAAAAGTGTTATGTAATCAGAATTTAGTTTAATTTTTGTTTAATCAGTATGTTAAGATGTCAACAATCTGGAAGGTATAGTGAAGTTACCCTTAAAAGCTGCATTGTTGTCAGTCTGGTTTTTATCAAAATTTTTGTGACCTCTTTAGTAAACTTTAAATTACTCTCATTTCAGGATGTGAATTTGGATGAAGAGGATTTACTGGCAGATTAACCTGCGTGTGAAAAAGTTTTGTTTTATTTAATGTTGTGTAAATAGTAGATTCTGATTCAGATTTTATTTGTTATACATATGTATTTTATATGATAAGGCAAACAGGAAAATATTTAGAACCTACAGTACAGGTTTTGGTCTTTTGAGAGTTTCTGTCAACTGGCAATGTTCCATTTTGGGATTATTGTTAAAATTATCATGAGGAAAGTCAGGCCATTGCTATAACATATTAGATTAAGTCCATTCCAATATTTAATTTTTTTTATATGTAAGAGAAATAAACGTTAACAGCTGTTCGCTATTTAATTCCCATCGTGAATCCTTTTCATATCTTTAAAAGTTATCTAAGGTAGACATGGCAGCTTAGTCATTAAATATTCCCCACTCATCAATTTACATCTCAAATAAAGAAGATAATTTATGTATGATGGTTATCCCAATTGAAAGTCTTATCATTTTGTCTCATTATGAAAGTACAGTAAAAGTAATTTGAGTTACTTGTGATGGATGTGGAAGAGTACTTGTTTGGGAATTAGTTCCTCTTATGGTTTAAGTCATATAATTAATAGCCATCATTTGCAGTTATCAAAATTTTCTAAGAGTTGTAAAACAAAGCTGCTTGAAAATACAAGATTCAGAGGTTCCTGGTGTAAACATCCGACCCAGGAATAAGTGAATAATTGAAGCGGATGAAGGTTTAGAATTTTTACTCAAGAATTCTTAATCGTGTAGAGTACACAGGTTGATGAAAGTGATCGCTAGAAAGTTATTCCTATTTTGGCCCGCAGGGACATTATAACGATTAGAATAGTGCCAATGTATCCCTGCATGTCTTAAGAGGCGACTAAAAGGGACGGGACAAGGGGATTGGGAACCCCCTCTTTTGTAATTTTGTTCCTGAGAGATATCAAAGAGGATAACGGGGGAGGGTCGCCTATGATACCCTAGCCGTATCAACCAAACTGCTGAATCCCTTATCAGACTAGGGTGAGTGAAGAGAGGAAAAGTCCACTTTTGTTCCTTTTTTTCTTTTTGATGTCGGCTGTCCCCCAAAATTGGGGGAAATGCCTTGGTAAAAAGACAGATTTACATAAATCGCTTTTTTTATTATACAATATACCCTGAAAGTATATAAAATAGATTTTAATTCATTCAGTATACAGTATATCCATCAATTCCTGATATTGGAGTTTTGCAAAACAGCTGCTTCAAATATCAAGTTGCTCGTGTGTAAATATTGATACACAAGAACAGATCAGTGATGCAGATGAAGGTCAAGAAGATTTGAGTTCCTTGTTGAGTACATTAGAAGTTGATTGATAGTGGTTAATAGGAAGTTTTCCTATTTTGAACAGTATTGACATAGATTGGTTTTATATGATCTACCTAGAAATATTTAAAAAAAGGTTTTAGTTCATTCAGTGTATTCTAATGTCTCGTTAGATATGGGAGTATATTCTTACCAAATTCCATCCTAGGTTAACAGATGTGCTAACTGACAATTTGGATGAGGAGATTATTGCATGCGATTAGAAAGTAGGATAGTAATTTTAAACAGTAGGACAAGAATCTCCCTATTGCTTAAAATAAAGCACAATGTTTATATCAAATAAACAGTTGGCCATTTCTTTGTTTTCTCAGCTAAAGAAATTTTTAGAACCTATGGTAGATGCTAGGTTGAGATATTAATAGATAATTTTCAGCAATCAGAAACATGTCATTGTAATTCTAGTTATGCTTTGAAATAGTGATATGATTTCAAGTGTACCTCCCAAAATAAATTAATTCATGGCTAGTTATCCAAAATAAAATTTATTTTAGATTTGTTAAAAGTTGCTGGAGAAGAGAATTTTGAGTTTGTGAGTTACTGATGCTCGGAAGCAAGTTTGAATACTTTTTATGGTCTTAGGATCCTTTGTGGATTCTAGTCATACCTCTACAGTTGCAGGGCAAGTATCTACTTCTAATGACTGATGCCTCAAAACTTTGATTGATGCCACAAGGTCTGTAATTTTTTATTTTTTTTTATATAATTTAAACAGGAGCCTCTGGGTTCCCTTGCATTCATTTCGATTTACTAGGCGTTGACTTATCAGAGAAGTGTTTGTGACAGTAACAGACTAAATTATGGATATTCGTCTGCATCTTGTTACTGTAGAAGAAACACCTTACTGTATTTCAAGAACTTCTAAATATACAGTCTTTGCTTTCATATGTAATAAGAGAAAGGTTTTTCATTGCTTTTTATACCTTACCAAGTATCAAATTTCTGGTTCTTCTCACCAGATATTTTAATATCACTATAATGCTTTCCAGAAGCTGCTGAAGAATTTAAGCAAAAGTCAAAGTTTTCTTTTTTTTTTTTTTTTTTTTTTTTTTTTGAAACCAGTAGCAAGCTTACTTTGGTGGCAGTAAAGGTATTACTGTTAGCATGGCTGATTTGGATACCTTTGTTGAGTAAGTACTTTATTTATTTTCATGAGAAGTGACTGACAGTTGCAGCCGTCAGTGTTTAAGAAATTGTCAGTTGGATATATCAATGGATAGTTTATGGTACATGGTCTTTGGTTTTGCTTTTAACAAATATCGAGTTCAACATGTATTTTAAGCCTTCATATTTGAGAAGGCCCCTTCAGACAATGAGGTTATATGGTATTTGGATGATGTATTATGCTTTCTTAGAAGATGGCTTATGAGCCTTTAACACTTGCATAATGGTTTTTGACGTGTGACTTTTGGAGTAGCCTACTGGAAAGTTGACGAATCTTATTTTGGATAACCCAAAGAAATAATGAAAAGTTAAAGAAGAATTGTAAGTCTGAGGCCCAAGAGACATTGAAAGAATCTTGAGTACTCTACTTTATACGATGCTTCGCTTGTACCACGATGTACAAAAAGTGGTATTAGAAAGTTCCAGTGAACTTTAGTTGTTGATACAATTGTTTCGTATGTTAAGTACAGGAAGGAATGAGGGAGTTTGTAAATTATATAGTGACCGGATAAATTGTATTGTATTTTGAATAAATGCCTAATGCTTTCCATAATTCAAGTCCACGAAGAGAATTACCTTAGTGCTTAGGCTTTAACCATGAACCCTATATATCATCATAGAAGGAATACAAACTATCAATATTGTTGATTGCTTTATTGATCATGAACTACGTGTAGACTTCATCAAGTATCCGAAATGTAACCTCATGCAATGACGAAGTACCCGGTAATTCACAGCCTGGAAAATCAGTTTCTGTTACAGTCTGCTGAGAAGCAATAGCCAGTGTATTGCACATTGCAAGCTAAGTACAACTAATAAGGCTAATAAACTGCATGTTTTGATTGGAACTTGATCCAGATTGCACATTGATAGAATATCAATATTGATAGCCTTGCTTTTCAACGGTAAAGTGGGAAACAAGATTGTAATATTTGTATTACAATCATCTGTGGAAGTGAAAACGAAAGGAAAATGCTAAGGGTAAATTTATTAGGCAAGGTACGAGGGGTGCTCATTAAAGATTTCCTGACCCACTTCCAACAGACCTAGATTAGTCTTTCTCTACATAGGTACCACCCAGGGTGATGCATTTTTCCTATTTTATGCAACTGAAGACCTTGTTTGTAAAATGACTTCATGGTTGGAAAGAGGTGAAAGTCAGATTGTCCCAGGGCAGGAGAATAAGGGGATTACGGAAGAATTTTACAGCCACAAGAGTGCGCTTCTGTCTGGGTGATATGCAAGTTGTGGTCCAGTGCATTGTCTTGCAGGAGTCATCACTACTCTGCTTTGGTCCCAAAAGACTGTAAGCATGACCTTTTGTGCAGAGGGATGTACTCTCGCCTTCTTTTGGGTGTGGCGAGTCAAAGTGCTTCCACTGCATAGACTGGATTGTAGTCTCAAGATCATAGTGATAGACCCATGTTTTATCATGTGATGTGTCAAAAAAGGCTTCCTGGTTTTGCTGACATATGTCCAAAAAGAGCTTTTTGACCGATCCACTCGTTCTTGCTTCTGAAAAGGAGTAAGGTGCCTTGGAATCCACCGCACAGACACTTTTAAGAATGTGCAAATGACCCCGTATCATTTTTTTCCACACACCCTACATTTATCTTCACAATTTGGGCTAAGTGACTGTAAGATTTGTATATTTTGTATATATGTTTTCAAGTATTATTATTATTTATCATGTCTTTTATGCTTTAAGGGGTTGTTATTGGTTGTTCAACTGTCATTTCATGAAAGAGTTGTTCTTTCATTTTGTTATTATTCAACTGTAAAATTGCTGGTTAGTTCGCTTATATTCTGTATTTACTTGGGACTTGTTCTTTTGTTCTTCATTCAGTTTGTTGTCAGGTAGTCGGGAATAAAGATAAGACTTAACTTAAGTTTATCTTTAAGATGTCCTTCCATATAGGGACATTATACTGACGAACAGTTATATGGTGGTCTTCCAAAATGGCAGCATCTACTCTATGGATGATCTCTTTATCCAGGAACGGGCGCTGTTTCATCAGATGTTCGGATACACTTGAACTGGCGATGCCAGTGTTTTACAACATTATATGATGGGACAGCATCTCCATAAATTTGTTTCATTTAAAGGTCCGTTTTGGCATGCAACCTTTCAAATATAGAAACTTGATCATTGTTCGGTACTCGACTGGTACTTCAATATAACACATGTAAAAAAGGAAGCAATGAGAGTTAATTGCTGCAAATTATCATGTGACATACACAGGTGAAATTTCAGTCTCATATAATAATCCTAAGTGTGTCACGGGAAATCTTTAATGAACGTCCCTAGTACAGTATATGAACTTTCATATGGTTTTATCCTTTTGAAAGTTAACTACAGTAAGTAGGGAGTTTGATAAACTTGATTTTATTTACCTTATTCAGAAATATAAAATTATTTTTATTTATAAAGGGAAGAGAAGTTAATACAAAAACAGTGTCCATTTGTTAATAAATCATTGATTGATAATGCTGTTGAAGGTCATGAAAGAACTGTATGATCATATACAAAATACAAATTGTTGTTGATATATGCTTAAGCTACAACCCTAGTTGGAACAGCAGGATGTTATAAACTCAAGGGCTGCAACAGGGAAAATAGCCCAGCAAGGAAAGGAAATAAACTCCAAGAGAAGTAATGAACAATTAAGATAGAATATTTTAAGAACAGTGACAACATTGAAATAAATCTTTAATATATAAACTATAAAAACTTTAAAAACCAAGAGGAAGAAAAATTGAATAGAACAGTGTGCTGAGTATACCCTCAAGCAAGA
>NC_090743.1:46985523-46987733 GCF_036898095.1 Palaemon carinicauda
CCACAATTTTAATAGTAAAGTAATGAAACTTGCAAGGATTAAATATTATGTAAAAAGCTGAAAGTGATTAAATTTTGGAAGGTTGAGGTCAAAGGTTAAGGTCACGGTCAAACAAAATGTCCAATTCACGTAATCATCCATAAGTTTGGACATTGTTGTCACAGAGATTTCGGACTTGGTTCATATTTGAGTGTATGAAAATCCACGCCAATTTATACATGTTAAGGTCAAAGGTCAAGGTCACGGTCACAGTCAAATGTCCAATTCACGTAATCAACCATAAGCTTGGACATCGATGTCACAGAGACTTTAAACTTGATTCATATTTGAGTAAAAAAATCTACGCCAATCAATACATACTAAGGTCGAAGGTCAAGGTCGAGAAGTAAGCTGCAGTGGTGGAGGTCTGCGCTCTACTGAGTACCCCTTTAGTTATTGTTTTTATCTCGGTGTAAAAAAGTATTTCTCCCTGAAGTTTCTATTTACATTCTCTGCCTACGCATACACCGAATAGTCTGGCCTATGCTTTACACATTCTCGTCTTACCTCATACACCTGATAACACTGAGATTACCAAATAATTCTTCTTCACCCAAGGGGTTAACTACTGCACTGTAATTGTTCCGTAGCTACATTCCTCTTGGTAAGGGTAGAAGGGACTCTTTAGCTATGGTAAGCAGCTCTTCTCGGAGAAGGATACTCTAAAATCAAACCATTGTTCTCTAGTAGGTTAGCAAGTAATAATAATAATAATAATAATAATAATAATAATAATAATAATAATAATAATAATAATAATAATAATAATAATAATAATAATAATAATAATCTTGGGAAGTGCCATAGCCTCCGTACCATGGTCTTCCTTGTCTTAAGGTAGTTTTCTTGCTTTAGTGTACACTTGGGAAAGCTATTCTACCTTGTTTCTCCTCCTTTTTTTTCCCCAAGGTTTTATAGTTCATTTTTAAAGATTTGTTTTACTGTTATTTCTGTTCTTGAAATATTTCATTATAATTGTTCATTATGTCTCTTGTAGCTTATTCATTTCCTTATATCCTTTCCCCACTGGGCTATTTTTCCATGTTTGAATCCTGGGGCTTATAGCATCTTGCTTTTCTAACTAGGGTTGTAGGTTAGCAAGCAATAATAATAATAATAATAATAATAATAATAATAATAATAATAATAATAATAATAATAACCATATCTCATATTTTTCCTTCACCTGGCATTCCATCTCCGAACCCACCAATTACTATTTCTGTCTGGTCGTTTCTTTTCTTGTTTCTTCAATGCTTGTTCACAAATAATTCGTTTTTTTTCCTCATATATGTTATTTGCACTTTCTCAAATCAATTTTTTTATTGAGTTCATTTGCAAGTGTGTGTTTACACTTTCCTCTCCAACTCATACTAGCTCAACTTTTACTTCGACCTAGTAATGATTATTATTATTATTATTATTATTATTATTATTATTATTATTATTATTATTATTATTGTACAGTATATACAACATATACAAATGCAGCCGTTTCTAATCCACCGAAGGACAATGGCTTCAGACATGTTTTTATTACTGTCTGGAGTTTAGCCAGTTTTCATCACCACGTTAGCCAGTGCGGATTGGTGATGGTGGGAGATTTTTTTGTCTGATCGATTACAGAAATCCAACCTACTGTGGGGCTCCTGATCAGTGCAGCTTTGCTGATCATGGTGATACACAAACCAGTTCACCCCATTAAGATGTGTGTGTTTATATATATATATATATATTATATATATATATATATATATATATATACTATATATATATATATATATATATGTGTGTGTGTGTGTGTGTGTGTGTGTGTGTGTGTGTGTGTATAGAGAGAGAGAGAGAGAGAGAGAGAGAGAGAGAGAGAGAGAGAGAGAGAGAGAGAGAGAGAGAGAGAGAGAGTGTGTGTGTGTGTGTATGTGCTTTTCTGTGTGTAACTATTTCATGATTTAGTTTGAATAATGATGTCCACAGATGTGTATATTCTTATTTTATATATATGATATAAGTGTACATTCACTAAAAATAAGAATAAAAAATTCAAATAGAATTTCCACATCAGATAAAAGTACTTAATCCTGATAGCATTTATGTCCTTTTAAAGCTTTCATATCTGCCTTAATTAGTCTCTTAAGAAGCCATTTAGGCACTAATCACCAATTAGAACGAAC
>NC_090743.1:46988233-46990733 GCF_036898095.1 Palaemon carinicauda
ATATCAAGAAATTACCATAACAAAAGACAATAAAAGACGATAAATAGAAACATAATTTTCAAAAGTAAATAAAACGATAAACATGTCCGATAAACAAGAGGAATGATTAACGAAACAAAATGTGATAAACACAATGTGATAAAACTCACACTAATCTGCCTTCACATCGTTCATTATATAACGATAAAAACTTGATTAAATTTTTTTTGTAATTAACTTTATATATATATATATATATATATATATATTACCATTTTTTTCGATTGAATTTTACAATAACTTCTAAATTAATGTATATATATATATATATATATATACATATATATGTCTTAAGACATCACACCAAGACAACCACACGAGAAGGCCCAACATTTGTTTAATCTATTACAGAATATAATAAACCTTAGCATAAACAGCACACGGATAAAAAACAATAATAATAAAGATTGAAATTTCCCAGTACGCATGTACAATTACATGTGACAAATATGTTTGTGTATATATATACATATCAATATATATATATATATATATATATATAAACTCACCTTGCAGAAAACTATATAAGATAAACACAAATGAAAATGAATAAGGTAAAAGAAACTATAAAAAGGGTCATTTTTCCCATATGAAATCTAAAATGCCCACCTATCAAATCCTTTAAGCAAAACAGTACTGTTGTATTAAACCTTCTATGCTATGATCATTTGCCTCGGCATACTAAGTCTTTCTCTCCCTCTGAAGCTCTCCTAATGTCTTTTCGCTGACTGGCAAATGCGTGCGCTCTCTCTCTCTCTCTCTCTCTCTCTCTCTCTCTCTCATGATTGGTCTTTATATCTCTCGATTCTCTATCATTTCTTCCTTCTCTTTATGCCTGTATACGACTGATTCTCTCTCTCTTTCTCTCACCTTACCGTATAATATTGACTCTCTCTCTCTCTCTCTCTCTCTCTCTCTCTCTCTCTCTCATGATTTGACTTTATATCTCTCGATTCTCTATCATTTCTCCCTTCTCTTTATGCCTGTATACGACTGATTCTCTCTCTCTTTCTCTCACCTTACCGTATATTATTGACTCTCTCTCTCTCTCTCTCTCTCTCTCTCTCTCTCTCTCTCGGGTGGAGCCATTTCTTAAAGACCCGTAATGCGGCCCTTGCATGGGGACCTGTGATTTGTTTTGCCTTTCGTTATGTGCTCATCGTCCATTACCTCTTATTTTTTCTCTTCCTTTCCTATTTACGATAATTCTAGAGTCCTGTTTTATCTCCTCTTCGATTTTACCTTCTTTTAACATTATTTTGATGGCATTTTATCAATATTTTATTATTATAATTTCTCGTCTGATTTAATTATTCTTGTTCATTAAAATTGATTCTATTTTCAAAATTATATTATTTTGTTTTAATCTTATTCATTTTCTCCTTCAATATTGTCTTCGGAAATACTATCATCTACAAAAATCTTGTCAGATCAACAAAATTGCTATTTAGAAAAATTAATATGAAAAAATTCAATACAAAAAAATACTGCAATTCCAATCACTTAATTATTTTCACAAGTTTTATATACAAATCAACATTTTTTCAACATATAAAAAATTATTATTAATCCTATATTATAAATATTCAATGTCCATATAGCAACAGAATTCTTTATTCAATATTTATTACGAAGTCCCATGGAGTAATTATATTTCTTTAATTAATTTTTTTTTCGAAATAATGTTTAAACCTTATATCTCGTAATTCGCTTCATAGCCAAACCCAAAGAACAGAATTATGAAAATGTGAATGTTAGAAATGTTGACGTTATGAGAGAGAGAGAGAGAGAGAGAGAGAGAGAGAGAGAGAGAGAAAGTAGTGTACAGGCACAAGAAGATGAGAGAGAGAATAGTGTAGACACAAAAAAGATGAGAGAGAGAGAGAGAGGAGAGAGAGAGAGAGAGAGTATTATACAGGCACAAACAGATGAGAGAAAGAGAAAGAGAGAGAGAGAGAGAGAGAGAGAGAGAGATCTGGCCTCCATAATGACTGAAAACCAAGCAAAATGGGAAAGGATCCGAGAGATAGAGAGAAAGAGAAAAGTATGGTAATGGGAAAAGGGAAACGAAATGAGAGAAACAGAAAATGAGGAGAGAGAGAGAGAGAGAGAGAGAGAGAGAGAGAGAGAGAGGGAGTAATGAGATAAATGGATGAAGAAGAGAAATGGCGCAGAGGGGAGAGAAGAGAGCGAAAGAGAGAGTTAAAGGGTAATGGGAACTTGCAACGAGGGTGGTTGCAAAGGGGTTGCAATGCAATAAAAGAAAATTATATTCAAATATATTATGTCATAAAATGAAAATCTTTTTTCGCTTTATGGGATTTCCCCTCGTTCGCTTTCCATACCTGCCATCTAGGAGGACTTAATGCAAGCACAAACACACAGACGCACGCACACACATAAGAGCTACACAGATCTCTCTCTCTCTCTCTCTCTCTCTCTCTCTCTCTCTCTAAAATTG
>NC_090743.1:47000733-47023233 GCF_036898095.1 Palaemon carinicauda
AATGAACTAAGGAAGCTTCTAGAAGACTATGAAGCATCGAGCCAATAAAACTTCTAGAAGACTCTATAGCATTGAGCCGATAAAACTTCTGAAACACTTAGTAGCACTGAGAACATGAAACTTCTAGAAAACTGTGTAGCACTGAGCATGTGAAACTTCTAGAAGACTGTGTAGCATTGAGCCAATAAAACTTCTAGAAGACTGTGTAGCATTGAGTCAGTGAAATTTCTAGAAGACTGTGTATCATTGAGCCAATGAAACCTCTAGAAGACCGTAGCATTGATCAAATAAAACTTCTAAAAGACTGTGTAGCATTGAGTCAGTGAAATCTCTAGAAGACTGTGTATCATTGGGCCTATGAAACCTCTAGAAGACCGTAGCATTGATCAAATAAAACTTCTAGAAGACTGTGTAGCATTGAGTCAGTGAAATTTCTATAAGACTGTGTAGCATTGAGCAAATAAAACTTTTAGAAGACTGTGTAGCACTGAGCAACTGAAACTTCTAGAAGACTGTATCATTGAGCCAAAGAAACTTCTGGAAGAATCAGGATTAGTAAGACTTATGATATAGAAGACAAGGCTTTTAGAACTAGCTGGTATAGTCTGTGAAGATCTGAATGCAAAAGGTGGTCAGAATTATGACAAATCTTATACAGTATCAGCTTATTACCAGCATTGGTATCATGTGAAAATTTTCTACCAATAAAGAAACAAATTTTCAAATAAACAGGTACAGAAAATTTTGGAAACAAAATCTGGATTTGGATGACGTCAGAGGTAAAGAAAGAGACCTGGGTAGAAAAAAAAAAACAGTATATAGGGAGGATAATGACTTATATTAATTGCAAAGGGAGGGGGGCTTAGGGTCAGAGTGGAGAGGGGGGCAGGGGAGTTGCCTGACTGAGCATGGAGAGAACAAAAAATTGCATCCCGGATCACATGTCGGCCAATTGATGACAGTAGTCCATAAATCCGGTTCTGAGAGCTTATAGTGAAAATCGGCCGAAAATAAAAACGATAGCGGCAGGTTGTAAATCCGAAGAGACGTGCAATTGAAGAACTTTATGTCTGTTGCAAATCGTGCACTCCATGAATTGCAACTTTTCAAGAATTTCGCTGTGTGAGGCTTGTAACATCCCCCCCCCCTTGATGTCTCTTCCCCCTACCCCCCTCCCCATTGCAAAAAGGTATTTAATTGGTCACAAATTATCGCTAAATAGCCATAATTTTATTCTGCACCTTTCCATTGGCTGGGCATGGATTAAGCCACGCCCCCCGCTTCGGATCGCCGGGCGATGAGTGGTCAAAGTGCGATATAACTTTCTGCTATTCAAGAAGGTTGGACTTTTTTCCCTTCAACTCGAGTGAATGAATCAGGAATCAGAGAAGAGGAGAGAGAGAGAGAGAGAGAGAGAGAGAGAGAGAGAGAGAGAGAGAGAGAGAGAGAGAGCGAGAGAGAGAGAGTTTTTACCTAAGTCTTATCTTAAGAGCGTGGAAGATACCTGTACACATCACAGAATCGTGAATATCTATTCCCCAAGGCCTTTACAAAGGTGTGTTCAGGCAGGTAAGAGACAAATGGCGTAAACATCTATCTCTTCTGGTTATCAATTATATCAATTAATAAAGCGAGCCAATTAATATAGAAGATTTAGCGTAACAAAGGGAAACTTATAAATACAGGTATGAATGCCCTTATTAAATATGGCGGTCAGCGTCTATTTGTCACAGGTATGTACGTGTCGTCTCTCGAGTGCTCTATGCGAGGTGAGAGGCATTGATTGGTCAGGGCAATTAAGCCCCGCCCACATGTCAAACACGGTGACATCTGCCCCGCCCACATCACCCCACACACATTCCCTCTCTCGCTATAGACATAACAGCTGCGATTTTAACATCTGATTAAGGGATCGTTTGTGCTCTCTCTCTCTCTCTCTCTCTCTCTCTCTCTCTCTCTCTCTCTCTCTCTCTCTCTCTCTCTCTCTCTCTCTCTCTCCTTTACAAGATTTGAGGCCAACTGGCCTCCCTCTCAGGGTAATTTAACTGAATATCTCTCAAATGAACTTATACAAATTAATTAAATCCTTAACAATGTCTATATAGATAATATATATATATATATATATATATATATATATATATATATATATATATATATGTATATATATATATATATATATATATATATATATATATATATATATATATTTTATATATATATATATATACAGAGAGAGAGAGAGAGAGAGAGAGAGAGAGAGAGGAGAGAGAGAGAGAGAGAGAGAGAGAGAGAGAGAGAGAGAACAGCACGATATTTTTACCCAGCTAATTGTCAGGGGTAAGCTCACAAGAGAGAGAGAAGAGTAACTGCGCACGCAGGTATGTAAGTTCACCACTGAACAAATGGTGACAGAACGGAAGTGACGTCAAAGACTGGAGTCAACCAATGGAGTCAAATGGATTTAGCTGATGAAAAAGAAAGGTATCAAAATTAGAGGATCAATATCACTTGTTCTACACAATTGAGTTTAACACGCGGGCAAGCCACCACCCCCACCCCCTTTTTAGGGGGGGGGGATGGATGAGTTCGGGTAGATTTCAATTCGCTGGTTGATTGAAGTTGGTCTTTGGGTGAATCTAGCTATGTAATGATTTATTATTATTATTATTATTATTATTATTATTATTATTATTACTTGCTAAGACACAACCCTTGTTGGAAAAGCAGGAAGCTATAAGCCCAAGGGCTTCAATAAAGAAAATAGCCCAGTGAGGAAAAGAAATCAGGAAATAAACTACTATAAAGTTTAAAAATAAAAACATTAAAATAAATCTTTCAAATACAAACTATAAAAACTTCAAAATAACAAGATGAAGAGATGTAAGATAGAATAGTGTGCCTGGGTGTACCCTAATAATGACTGGACATGGGCAGGACATATAATAAGAGACATAAAATATGGACCTTGAAAATAACAGACTGTGTCCCTAGAGATTGCAGAGGATGCAGATGAAGGAAGAGAAAACGACGGACTGACGAACTAAGAAATTGTGCGGGTATAGACTGCCATAGAAAGATAAAAAACAGACGCTACTGGAAGGACATGTCTGAGGCCTTTGTCCTGCAGTGGACTAACTACGACTGATGATGATGAAGCAACAACCTTAGTTGGAAAAGCAGGATGCTATAAGCCCAATGGCTCCAACAAGGAAAACAGCCGAATCAGGAAAGACAATAAAGAAATAAACTATATATATATATATATATATATATATATATATATATATATATATATATATATATATATATATATATATATATATATACAGTATATACGTAGGTAGTAGGTTTGCCAGGGCACCAGCCACTCGTTGAGATACTACCGCTACAGAGTTAGGAGGTCCTTTGACTTGCCAGACAGTACTACATTGGATCCTTCTCTCTGGTTACGGTTCACTTTCCCTTTGCTAACATATACAAGGAATAGTCTGGCCTATCCTTTATAGATTCTCCTCTATCCTCATACCTGACAACAATGAGATTACCAAACAATTCTTCTTCACCAAAGGGGTTAACTACTGCACTGTAATTGTTCAGTGGCCACTCTCCTCTTGGTAAGGGTAGAAGAGACTCTTTAGCTATGGTAAGCAGTTCTTCTAGGAGAAGGACATTCCAAAATCAAACCATTCTTCTCTTGTTTTGGATAGTGCCATAGCCTCTGTACCATGGTCTTTCACTGCCTTGGGTTAGAGTTCTCTTCATTGAGGGTACACTCAGGCACACTATTCCATTAACTTTTCTTCCTCTTGTTTTGTTAAAGTTTTTATAGTTTATAGAGAAAATATCTATTTTGATGTTGTTACTGTTCTTAAAATATTTCAGTTTTCCTTTTGTTTCCTTTCCTCACTGGGCTATTTTCCCTGTAGGTGCCCCTGGACTTTTAACATCCTGCTTTTCCAACAAGGGTTGTAGCTTAGGAAGTAAGTAAGTAAATAAGTAAGTAAGTAATAATAATAATAATAATAATAATAATACTGAAGAATAAAATCAAATATTATTTGGTCATGTTTTCTTATTGACTGTGGAGAAAGTGTTCGTGTATGATAAAGTCTAATTGACTCATTTTTATATAAAGAAAGTTAATAAGAAATTCATATAGGTCCCAAAAGAAGGCCCGATGTTTAAAGGTTTAAAGGCCACTGATAAATATCAGAGGCAAGAAACAGTGACAATGTCCTTGAGACTGACCATATGTACATATGATCAGCACCTCAGCCCCTCACCACCCAAGCTAGGATCAGGGAGGGCCAGCTATAAATCAACCATGTCTACATCTCCAGCTATAAATCAACCACACCTACTCCACCTATAAATCAACCATGACTACATCTCCAGCTATGAATCAACCATGTCTACATCTCCAGCTATAAATAAACCATGTCTACATCCCCAACTTTAAATCAACCATGTCTACATCTCAAGCTATAAATCAGCCATGTCTACATCCCCAGCCATAAATCAACCATACCTCCTCCAGCTATAAATCAACCATGTTTACATCTCCAGCTATAAATCAACCAAGACTACATCCCGGCTATAAATCAACCATGTCTATATCTCCAGCTATAAATCAACCATGTCTAATCTCCAGCTATAAATCAACCATGTCTACATCTCCAGCTATAAATCAGCCATATCTACATCCCCAGCTATAAATCAACCATACCTACTCCACCTATAAATCAACCATGTTTACATCTCCAGCTATATATCAACCATGACTACATCCCCAGTTATAAATCAACCATGTCTACATCTCCAGCTATAAATCAGCCATGTCTCCATCCCCAGCTATAAATCAATCATATCTACATCCCCAGCTATAAATCAACCATACCTACTCCACCTATAAATCAACCATGTTTACATTTCCAGCTATGAATCAACCATGTCTACATCTCCAGCTATAAATAAACCATGTCTACATCCCCAGTTATAAATCAACCATGTCTACATCTCCAGCTATAAATCAGCCATGTCTACATCCCCAGCCATAAATCAACCATACCTACTCCACCTATAAATCAACCATGTTTACATCTCCAGCTATAAATCAACCATGACTACATCCCAGCTATAAATCAACCATGTCTACATCCCCAGCTAAAAATCAACCATACCTACTCCACCTATAAATCAACCATGTTTACATCTCCAGCTATAGATAAACCATGTATACATCCCAACTATAAATCAACCATGTCTACATCTCCAGCTATAAATCAACCATGTCTACATCCCCAGCTATAAATCAATCATGTCTATATCCCCACCTATAAATCAACCATGTTTACATCTCCAGCTATAAATCAACAAAGACTATATCCTCAGCTATAAATCAGCCATGTCTACATCTCCAGCTATAAATCAGCCATGTCTACATCTCCAGCTATAAATCAGCCATGTCTACATCCCCAGCTATAAATCAATCATGTCTATATCCCCAGCCATAAATCAACCATACCTCCTCCACCTATAAATCAACCATGTTTACATCTCCAGCTATAAATCAACAAAGACTATATCCTCAGCTATAAATCAGCCATGTCTACATCTCCAGCTATAAATCAGCCATGTCTACATCTCCAGCTATAAATCAACCATGTCTACATCTCCAGCTATAAATCAACCATGACTACATCCCCAGCTATAAATCAGCCATGTCTACATCCCCAGCTATAAATCAACCATGTCTACATCTCCAGCTATAAATCAACCATGTCTACATCCCCAGCTATAAATCAACCATACCTACTCCAACTATAAATCAACCATGTTTACATCTCTAGCTCTAGATAAACCATGTCTACATCCCAACTATAAATCAACCATGTCTACATCTCCAGTTATAAATCAGCCATGTCTACATCCCCAGCTATAAATCAACCATACCTACTCCACCTATAAATCAACCATGTTTACATCTCCAGCTATAGATAAACCATGTCTACATCCCAACTATAAATCAACCATGTCTACATCCCCAGCTATAAATCAACCATACCTACTCCACCTATAAATCAACCATGTTTACATCTCCAGCTATAGATAAACCATGTCTACATCCCAACTATAAATCAACCATGTCTACATCCCCAGCTATAAATCAACCATGTCTACATCCCCAGCTATAAATCAACCATGTCTACTCCACCTATAAATCAACCATGTTTACATCTCCAGCTATAGATAAACCATGTCTACATCCCAACTATAAATCAACCATGTCTACATCTCCAGTTATAAATCAGCCATGTCTACATCCCCAGCTATAAATCAACCATGTCTACATCCCCAGCTATAAATCAACCATGTCTACATCCCCAGCTATAAATCAACCATACCTACTCCACCTATAAATCAACCATGTTTACATCTCCAGCTATAGATAAACCATGTCTACATCCCTACTATAAATCAACCATGTCTACATCCCCAGCTATAAATCAACCATGTCTATAAATCAACCATGTCTACATCCCCAGCTATAAATCAACCATACCTACTCCACCTATAAATTAACCATGTTTACATCTCCAGCTATAAATCAACCATGACTACATCCCAGCTATAAATCAACCATGTCTACATCCCCAGCTATAAATCAACCATACCTACTCCACCTATAAATCAACCATGTTTATATCTCCAGCTATAAATCAACCAAGACTACATCCCCTGCTATAAATCAACCATGTCTACATCTTCAGCTATAAATCAACCATGACTACATCCCCAGTCATAAATCAACCATGTCTACATCTCCAGCTATAGATAAACCATGTCTACATCCCAACTATAAATCAACCATGTCTACCTCTCCAGGTATAAATCAGCCATGTCTACATCCCCAGCTATAAATCAACCATACCTACACCACCTATAAATTAACCATGTTTACATCTCCAGCTATAGATCAACCATGACTACATCTCCAGCTATAAATCAACCATGTCTACATCTCTGGATTTCTTACCGGCATCAACAGTCACTTCAAGCTAAGCAGTTTGGCATTTACATTCAACCAAATCTCCAGAGGTTCTCAAGCTTTGCTATTCTAATCATCTTACAGATCTGGGGGTTTAACTCACCCCCTCCCCATTTAATCGTCGGTAAGGGGAGGGAGAGGGGGGAGGAGGAATGGTGTCCATACCACTGATTTCCTTGCTGCTAACACCCTCCATCTTAATTGCCCATCAATGAGGACTTGTTGACGGATCCAAAGCAGCTATTAAGTGCAACAGCGTCGGGTAAGGACAGGGTCGACCGAAACATGGCAATAAATCTCACCCATTGGTTCAAGAACTATCAATTTTCCTGACCAATGGCGTGTCTTCGTCCTGATCGGCTCACTTCATCCTCCCTGGTTGAACACTGGTCAGGACAGGAAATACGGGTTGCCGTTATTAACTTCCATTATTGAATTACGGTGTAATTAGATGCGAATTGCAAAAAAATGGCGGGGTTATAACTCAAAGAGAAAGGGGGATCTTTTGGAATTACATCGGCTCTGGGAAAACACATCTGTGAAAGGTTGGAAGGAGGTTACGTTTTACCCCTTGTTTGTGTGTTTGTCTGTGTGCGTTTGTGAACAGCTTCCTGGCCACAATTTTAATCGTAGACAAATGAAACTTTCAGGAATTAAGTGTAGACTTTAGCCCGATCGCCCACAGAAAACCAAACTAATACGAATGTCCCTGACTACTACAGCTTTGATGATCATGGCCATGCGCAAACCATTTTACCAAGTTAAGGTATTCGAATATATATATATATATATGCACTGTATGTACATTTGTTGATCCCAGTCACCGAAAACTTACAATCATAGAATTAACTTACAATCGCCATATTAGGGCAAGAGGAGACCAAGTAGACCTACTTAGATTTGACCATGCGCGATCCCTGGCTATCGCTCACAAGTAAATGACCCCAGAATTAGCTAGGATTCAGAAATAAATAAGCACATGCTGAGATACCATTAGGTTACCTCTCCTAGTGAACGAAAAATTACGAGATTTGATATGATGGAATTTAAGTCTCTCTCTCTCTCTCTCTCTCTCTCTCTCTCTCTCTCTCTCTCTCTCTCTCTCTCTCTCTCTCCAGCTTTTTGCAGTTATGCACGTATCTTTTACAGGTCCCTCTTAAAGCTTACATGTTCATTGTTATTATTTTCATTACACACACACACAATATATATATATATATATATATATATATATATATATATATATATATATATATATATAATAATAATAATAATAATAATAATAATAATAAGTAAAATAATAATTTTGTACCTAGCGGGGTTAATAACGTAAAAAAAAGACCAAAGAAATCTGACACTTATGCTGATACATTATATATATATATATATATATATATATATATATATATATATATATATATATATATATATATATATATATATACATATATATATATATATATATATATATATATATATATATATTTATAAATAATGAAATCGGTATTTCATACATACATACGCATATATTTTATATACACGTTAAAACTATACATATATATACATATATATATTATATATATATATATATATATATATATATTATATATATTATATATATATGTGTGTGTATATATATATACATACATACATATATAGCCCAGACCCGGAAGAAAGAGGATTAACGAAGAAGAATAGGCCCTCGAATTCGACTTACGCATGTGTGCATGAGTACACGTGTGTGCACATGCATATAAATCTAACGTCTCAATATCTCTTAACAAAGCCGCGAATGGAAAAGAATTCTGGTCAAATCATGATAATCGCCTGGATCAAATACAGAGGAAACTCTGTACAATCATAATTTTGCTCCGGAGACGCTGTTTTCCCATTCGTGAAGCATCGAAGAACCAGCAATGACTACCATTAAAAGAGGAAGTGGAAGGAGGGGGTGAGGGAGAGGGAGAGGGATGGTGGAAGTGGGAAGAGTGAGGAGGATGTACATCACAAAAAGGTATCAATAATACAGTGATATCAAAAGAAGAAGAAACAGAAGAAATCCGAAGAGCATCAAGAATCCTGTGAAGCTACGGTTGGAGCTAGGGAGACTAATCCTAGGGCTCCAATAAGGATGTAAAATACAAAAAGGTTTAAGTAATCGTGTGATATCACAACAAGAAGTAGATGAAACAGAAGAAAACCGCAAAGGGGCATCAAAGATCCTGTGAAGCTACGGCTAGGACTCCGGATTCGGGGAAGCCTATAGGTATACCTGCTGAATCATCAGCAACCATTGCCTGGCTCTCCCTGATCCGACAAGGATGTACAGTATACAGCAAAAATAGTGATACTTTTTTTATTTTTGTTTCGGACAAGCGTTGTTCTCAAGTTGCCATTTAGTACTAAATCTTATATTTCACTTTGTAAACATGTGTATGTATGAGACAACGTTGGTCACTTGTTTTGGATAATTTTATCATTGAATAATTTTAGATCGTTTAAAAAAAAACGTTTCATGTTAAAATGATATTTCAGAACAAAAATTAAATGTTACAGTAGCAAGAATCCCTTTGTCAACTTGACTTAGCGAGAGTCAGAGAGACTAGTCTTTGGGCTGTCTGTCTGAATAGAAGAATTCAAACCGGGAAAGCGAGCGTCGAGATGGATAACAGTTTAAGCAGAGCGCTATAGTCTATGTTAGATAGGATCGTGATTTCAAAACTTACAATAAATTATTACAAGTCATAGTTTAGATATAGTCAACGCTAATTATATAATTCTAGTCTCCCAATGGGCTTTTGTCAGTTTGAGGAAACATTAATAAATAAATCAATAAATAAAAAAGCGAGGAGGCGAGTTATCTTCGTTATTAAAATACAATTAATTCTACCTTTCTATTATTTTACTTTTACTTTACGAACGGAAGACTATAATCACGTCAGAGATACTCCAATAATAATAATAATAATAATAATAATAATAATAATGGTGGTGGTGCTGATGATGATGATAGGATGGCTCTGGATTCTAGGCCTATGCCAATGGCTATATAACTCTTCGTCTTCTGCAGTTGTGCAGCAGCGGGGTCACTCACCTCCTAGGATGGCTTTTCAATTTTTCTCCTTCAATGTATCGTTTAGCCATCTATAAACAGTTGTTTCGATGATGTTAAGACAATTTGTTTTATCTATTTTTTTCATATATAGAGAGAGAGAATCTGGTGAAATGACTTATACTACAGTTACAGTTATCCGGAATCTGTTGGGTAGCTCTGGCTATATGTGACAGATGACTTGCTTGTGAGTGCCACCGTGAGACTGCCAGTTGACGTCCGGTTAGGCTCCGTCCACAACTACACCTTCGATACGTTCTTTACGTTAAATACAGAACTATGGTGGCTAAAAAGTCAAACTCATTACGTATTCTATTTTTATTTTTATCATAATTAAAGAATATTGCGTTAATTTTTCAATATTGTGCTAGCTGATATTTTGATAAAAAATATAGCATAAATTCTTTAAAATCATCTTTTATTGAGCGAATTTTCAAAATGCTTCGTACCAGGATGTTAGTCTCATTAGAAATGTGAAGAATGTGAGAGCTGCCAGTTAGTGACTTTCGAACGAAAATCATTGAATTCAGGTATCATCAGTTTTGCTGTATACTATACAACACAAAAAGGTTTCAATAATCGGGTGATATCACAGCAAGAAATAGACGAAACAGAAGAAATCCACCTTGGAGCATCATGGATCCTGCGAAGCTACGGCTGGGACCCAGGCTCAGAGACCCTACGGCTCCGACAGACCCAGTGAGAAACTTCCTGTCTTAATGTAGTAGGTGCTGAGAAGCATGTTCGTCCTCACTGTTAAAATTTTTTTACGGGATGTCATTATGTTGTAAAACATAAGGAATGAAAGGGAAAAAAACTATCTCTATCTCTCTTTTTCCCACTTCTTTTTATTTTTTCGGTCCCCACCCCTTCTTCCATTCCCCCAGACTTGAAAGTACCCCATCCCTAAACCTCCCTCCACTTCTTCTACTCTTTATAATGATATATAATTATGTTTGGAATCCTCAGACCCAAGTCTCTCTCTCTCTCTCTCTCTCTCTCTCTGCGTCTGCCAAGACAGCTATCAGTCTACTTCCTTTCATCTTTCTACCCGGCAACTGTCAATATATTAATTTGTCTATTTTGTAAAAACCACTCTGGGTCTTTTCATGCACTTATTCGCTTAATCTCTCTCTCTCTCTCTCTCTCTCTCTCTCTCTCTCTCTCTCTCTCTCTCTCTCTCTCTCTCTCTCTCTCTTTCAAAGCTGCAATACCTACGCAATGCTTATAACGTATAAGGAGTCCCAAACAATACTTATTCTTTCAGCTATTTTTATATATGAAAAAAAAAAACCTTTCACAAGACATTGTCTGCTTTTAATGAGAATCGGAATTAGTCTCTAAATTGAATGGTTAAAATTAATTTTTTATAACAATGATTGTAACACACACAAAAAAATATCATTATAATGAAACAAGACAAATAAAAACATAAATCTTGTAAATTTTCTTTGCATTCACAAGATCAAAAGGGGGGGTGTCTATTTAAATATTACCACAGGGGGAATATTTGGGAAAGGGGGCCCTTTGCCAAATGAAGTAGGTAGATTACTACTGGGAGAGTCTAGAACAGATTTACCAAAGGGTAAATTAAAGTTTACCAAATGAATCACCTACATTACTACAGAGTTAATCTAGAAAAGATTTACCAAAGAGTAAATTTAAGTGGTTTACCAAATGAAGGTCCTAGATTACCGCAGGGAGAATCTAGAAACGATTTACCAAAGGCTAAATTTCGGGGGTTTACCAAATGAAAAACCCACGGGGTACTGAAGACGGGCCTGCTTTAGGGGATTTAAAAGCCCACTAACCTTACAGAAAAAAAAAAAAAAAAAAAAAACCGGGCCATGGTTACTCGCGTGCATACGAGATAGACAGAGCGATGGACGGTGAGACAGAAAAAAAAGGGGGGAAAGGCAAGCAAACAAAAAGTTGAAGAGCGGAAAAATTGTACAGACAGATAGACAGAAAAAAGTAATTTAGCTAAGAGGAACAGACAGGAAATAAGACATGAATTAGACAGAAACAAAATTGTACATTTAAGATACAGACAGATAAAATAGAAAGCAAGAGAAGAGGAATAGACAGGAAATGGGACGAAAATTAAACAGAAATAAAAATAACACAGAAGAGCTGAAAATGAAATCTAGCAGATTATGTATGGGTATGCTTTTTACGTATACTATATATATATATATATATATATATATATATATATATATATATATATATATATATATATATATATAAATATATATATATATATATATATATATATATATATATATATATACCCACACACATATATATACATATATATATATATATATATATATATATATATACATATATATATATATATATATATATATATATATATATATATATATATATATATATAAAGCTACAGATCTAGAAGGAAAGCGAACGAAAGCAGAAAAACTTCATTATCTTGAACTACATGACCAAACATATAGTACAGCATACCCCAGTGTTAACATACATATATACCACACATCCACAAATAAACAACAAATCCCAAATTTTCCCAAAAACATTTGCCTCTCAAATTCACCTCACCCCCCCCCACACCCCCCACCCTTGGGAGTATATCCATTGCCACTATCGGCCTTTAAAATCCAGTCTGCTCAAATCTGTCACAAACGATTATAACAGCATTTTAATGCTTACAAGTAGCCGCAGAATTTAGCTCCCGTTCGAAACACGTACCTGCAATACAGAAATATGACTTCATTAGAGCTGGAACGCATATACATTCAAGCCTCAGCACTGTAATGCTTTTTTTTTTTTAATCATAATTTCTGTTGCTGGAACGCATATGCATTTGAGCCTCCAATATAATGCTTTTATATATCGTCTGATATCATGAATCCAGTTGTATTAATCAATTGTGGTATTAAAACAATAGTTTGAGGTAATTAATAACATATATATACAGTATATATATATATATATATATATATATATATATATATATACAGTATATATATATATATATATATATATATATATATATGTATATATATATACTGTATATATATATATATATATATATATATATATATACAGTATATATATATATACATATATATATATATATATATAATATATATATATATATCAGTATATATATATATATATATATATATATATACATATGATAAATTTTGCACATTTACACGTGTTTTTCTTTGTGGCTGAGTTGTTAAGTCAATGGAACATCAGTTTCTTGGGCCCAGGTTCGATTCCCCGGCCGACCAGAAGCTATAAGCCTTGAGGTGATACTCCCTTGGGTCTTTGATCCAGAGGTAGAGAGAATCCAGAAATTGAGATTATTAAGACGACACTAGTAATTTGAATAAAAGATTTCGATTTTCTTTTCTTTAGATGATATATATTTTGATTTTATTACTTATTAGGTGTTTTTAATTTCGCATAGGCACGTACGCACAAACACACACACGCATATATATATATATATATATATATATATATATATATATATATATATATATATATATATATACATATACATATATATATATACAAACACAAATATATGTGCGTATACGTATATATACAAACACACACACACATATATATATATATATATATATATATATATATATATATATATATATATATATATATATAAAATTTACATATGTACATGTATATATAAACATCCAAAACTTAAATTTGAAACAGGAAAGAATTACAGAAGCAAAATTCGTTGCATACCCGAAATAACGATGACCCGCCGGAAATAGTTTTTTTTTTATCTGAAACGCTAATAGGCCAGATATACCTTTTATCCAGCACCCGCTGTATGGATAAATCTATAGTCAGGCCTGGATAACGTGGATAAATTCTCATCCATGGACTGATCTGTGCATATCCTCTTTTTATCCAGATGTAGATAGAACTATTTGTTTTCAGAACTTTGAGAATAATGTTGAAATTAGGAAGGGTGATTGGAAAAAAATCAAAATGGATGGTGATTGAAATAATAATAATAATGATAATAATAATAATAATAATAATAATAATAGTAATAATTATAATAATAATAATACATCTAAGCTTTTTACGTCTCTATAATAAACCGTCACAATAATTATTTTAACTGGGATAAAAAAAAGATAGGAACAACAACAACAACAACAACAACAACAACAATAATAATAATAATAATAATACATTCTAGCTTTTACGTCTCTTTGAAATACACCGTCGTCATAATTAAAATTTTAAATAAAATGCATAATTAATAATTAATAGCATAAATAAAATGTATTATCAATAATCATTGTAATAAAATCAATAATTAATGTTAAAAAATAAACGTTTAATAAATATTTTTTTTTTAAATAAATAAATTACCATTTTCTGCATGCCACTGCGTGAAAAAAACCTTGTAATTAGTCTAATTAACATTCGAAATGCATATCTTTTTTATTATATTGTTAATATTCATACAGAGATTTAGACCTGTTAGTAATTCGTGTACCTAACAAACGTGAGCCAATCGCTATACAACTTGAATACAAGGGTTGTGGCAGCCTATTGGTAACGTCCCTGCCTGGTGATCTGCCAGAGTAGGGTTCGAGTCCCGCTCAAGTTCGATGGTTTGTTGTAGTGTCTGCAACCTCGCCATCATTGTGTGTTAAGGATGGGGGATTTGTGAAAAGTTTGATAATTTTTAATTGAACTTGACTGGAAAATAACTCGAAACAGATAAGAAATAAAAAAAACCAGCTGTTTGAACGTTATGATTATGTTATAACATCTGTTCTGACAAGTGTGATGAACATGTGTTCAGTCGTCCAGAAACTTTTCTCGAAAAAGAATAAGTTCATTCGAGTACTTTAGACTTCTTTAAAATGAAACTACTTTTGTATCGAATATATATATATATATATATATATATATATATATATATATATATATATATATATATATGTATGTATATATATATATATATATATATATATATATATATATATATATATATAAATACACACACTTTGATAAGTTAACATGCCTTGCAACTTGCCCACTGTACCCACGCACGCACGACAGGATATTTTCCTTTGAGAGAGAGAGAGAGAGAGAGAGAGAGAGAGAGAGAGAGAGAGAGAGAGAGAGAGAGAGACTTCTTATCAATATATTGACAAAATAAAAATTTAAAAAAATGTAGAACAAAAATTTACATCAAAATGAAGATAAGAGAGAGAGAGAGAGAGAGAGAGAGAGAGAGAGAGAGAGAGAGAGAGAGAGAGAGAGAGAGAGAGAGAGAGAGCGAGAGAGAGAGACTGTGACGGGGTGAATGTCAGAAATGTTGCTTGACCTGAGGCTATTCTTGAAGGTGGACGCTTATTCTTCTCCTTCTCTTTGCCATCCTATCTCCTTATTCGCTAGTTTCCATTTCTCTATTATTCCATTCGGTTCATCTCCATCATCTCTTTCTCAAGATACTTTATTCTATCTACTTTGCCCTTTTTTTATCAACTAATTCTTATTCTCCTTTCTTAAGATTTTCCTTACCTTTCTCTCCAGTCTTCTCATTCTTCCTTTCTCATTCAAACTTTTCCTTTATATAATTCTTCAATTTCTTCCTCTCGCCTCCAAACTCTTCCTTTATATCATTCTTCCTTTCTCATTCAAACTCTTCCTTAATATCCTTCTTCCTCTCACCTTAAAACTTTTCCTCTATATCATTCTTCATTTTACCTTCAAACTCTTCCTTGATATCATTCTTCCTTTCACATTCAAACTCTTCCTTTATATCCTTCTTCCATGTCTTTCTTTCACATTCAAACTCTTCCTTTTATATCATTCTTCCATTTCTTTCTTTCACATTCAAACTCTTCCTTTAAATCCTTCGTCATTTCTTTTTTTTCACATTCAAACTCTTCCTTTACATCATTCTTCCTTTCTCATTTAAACTCTTCCCTAATATCATTCTTCCTTTCACCTTCAAACTCTTCCTTTATATCATTCTTCCTTTTACCTTCAAACTCTTCCTTTCACCTTCAAACTCTTCCTTTATATCATTCTTCCTTTTACCTTCACACTCTTCTTTAATATCATTCTTCCTTCTACCTTCAAACTCTTCCTTAATTTCATTCTTTCTTTTACATTCAAACTCTTCCTTTATATCCTTCTTCCATATCTTTCTTTCACATTCAAACTCTTCCTTTATATCATTCTTTCACATTCAAACTCTTCCTTTATATCCTTCTTCCATATCTTTCTTTCACATTCAAACTCTTCCTTTATATCATTCTTTCACATTCAAACTCTTCCTTTATATCCTTCTTCCATGTCTTTCTTTCACATTCAAACTCTTCCTTTATATCCTTCTTCCATGTCTTTCTTTCACATTCAAACTCTTCCTTATATCCTTCTTCCATGTCTTTCTTTCACATTCAAACTCTTCCATTATATCCTTCTTCCATGTCTTTCTTTCACATTCAAACTCTTCCTTTATATCCTTTGTCCATTTCATTCTTTCACATTGAAATTATTCCTTTATATCATTCTTCCATGTCTTTCTTTCACATTCAAACTCTTCCTTTTATATCATTCTTCCATTTCTTTCTTTCACATTCAAACTCTTCCATTATATCCTTCTTCCATGTCTTTCTTTCACATTCAAACTCTTCCTTTATATCCTTTGTCCATTTCATTCTTTCACATTGAAATTATTCCTTTATATCATTCTTCCATGTCTTTCTTTCACATTCAAACTCTTCCATTATATCCTTCTTCCATTTCTTTCTTTCACATTCAAACTCTTCCTTTTATATCATTCTTCCATTTCTTTCTTTCACATTCAAACTCTTCCATTATATCCTTCTTCCATGTCTTTCTTTCACATTCAAACTCTTCCTTTATATCCTTTGTCCATTTCTTTCTTTCACATTGAAATTCTTCCTTTATATCATTCTTCCATTTCTTTCTTTCACATTCAAACTCTTCCTTTATATCCTTCTTCCATGTCTTTCTTTCACATTCAAACTCTTCTTTTATATCATTCTTCCATTTCTTTCTTTCACATTCAAACTCTTCCTTTATATCCTTTGTCCATTTCTTTCTTTCACATTGAAATTCTTCCTTTATATCATTCTTCCATTTCTTTCTTTCACATTCAAACTCTTCCATTATATCCTTCTTCCATGTCTTTCTTTCACATTCAAACTCTTCCTTTATATCCTTTGTCCATTTCTTTCTTTCACATTGAAATTCTTCCTTTATATCATTCTTCCATTTCTTTCTTTCACATTCAAACTCTTCCTTTATATCCTTCTTCCATGTCTTTCTTTCACATTCAAACTCTTCTTTTATATCATTCTTCCATTTCTTTCTTTCACATTCAAACTCTTCCTTTATATCCTTTGTCCATTTCTTTCTTTCACATTGAAATTCTTCCTTTATATCATTCTTCCATTTCTTTCTTTCACATTCAAACTCTTCCTTTATATCCTTCCTCGATGTCTTTCTTTCACATTCAAACTCTTCCTTTATATCCTTCTTCCATGTCTTTCTTCCACATTCAAACTCTTCCTTTATATCATTCTTCCATTTCTTTCTTCCACATTCAAACTCTTCCTTTATATCCTTCTTCCATGTCTTTCTTTCACATTCAAACTCTTCCTTTATATCCTTCTTCCATGTCTTTCTTTCACATTCAAACTCTTCCTTTATATCCTTCTTCCATTTCTTTCTTTCACATTCAAGCTCTTCCTTTATATCCTTCTACCATGTCTTTCTTCCACATTCAAACTCTTCCTTTATATCATTCTTCCATTTCTTTCTTTCACATTCAAACTCTTCCTTTATATCCTTCTTCCATGTCTTTCTTTCACATTCAAACTCTTCCTTTATATCCTTCTTCCATTTCTTTCTTTCACATTCAAGCTCTTCCTTTATATCCTTCTACCATGTCTTTCTTCCACATTCAAACTCTTCCTTTATATCATTCTTCCATTTCTTTCTTTCACATTCAAACTCTTCCTTTATATCCTTTGTCCATTTCATTCTTTCACATTGAAATTATTCCTTTATATCCTTCTTCCATTTCTTTCTTTCACATTCACACTCTTCTTCTTTCACATTCACACTCTTCCTTTATATCATTCTACCATTTCTTTCTTTCACATTCAAACGCTTCCTTTATATCATTCTTCCATGTCTTTCTTTCAGATTCAAACTCTTCCTTTATATCCTTTGTCCATTTCATTCTTTCACATTGAAATTATTCCTTTATATCATTCTTCCATGTCTTTGTTTCACATTCAAACTCTTCCTTTATATCCTTCTTCCATGTCTTTCTTTCACATTCAAACTCTTCCTTTATATCCTTCTTCCATGTCTTTCTTTCACATTCAAACTCTTCTTTTATATCATTCTTCCATGTCTTTCTTTCACATTCAAACTCTTCTTTTATATCATTCTTCCATTTCTTTCTTTCACATTCAAACTCTTCCTTTATATCCTTTGTCCATTTCTTTCTTCACATTGAAATTCTTCCTTTATATCATTCTTCCATTTCTTTCTTTCACATTCAAACTCTTCTTTTATATCATTCTTCCATGTCTTTCTTTCACATTCAAACTCTTCCTTTATATCCTTCTTCCATGTCTTTCTTTCACATTCAAACTCTTCCTTTATATCCTTTGTCCATTTCTTTCTTTCACATTGAAATTCTTCCTTTATATCATTCTTCCATGTCTTTCTTTCACATTCAAACTCTTCCTTTATATCCTTCTTCCATGTCTTTCTTTCACATTCAAACTCTTCCTTTATATCCTTCTTCCATGTCTTTCTTTCACATTCAAACTCTTCCTTTATATCCTTTGTCCATTTCAGTCTTTCACATTGAAATTATTCCTTTATATCAATCTTCCATGTCTTTCTTTCACATTCAAACTCTTCCTTTATATCCTTTGTCCATTTCTTTCTTTCACGTTGAAATTCTTCCTTTATATCATTCTTCCATTTCTTTCTTTCACATTCAAGCTCTTCCTTTATATCACTCTTCAATTTCTTCCTTTCACCTTCAGTCTTCCTTTATATCATTCTTCCTTTTACCTTCAAACTTTTCCTTAATATAATTCTTCCTTTCACATTCAAAACTCTTCCTATATATTCTTCTTCCGTTTCTTTCTTTAACATTCGAACTTTTCTTTTATATCATTTTTCTTTTCTCCTTCAAATTCTTCGTTCTACTTCTCTTCCACCATCTTATCCTAAGTCTGATTCTTCTTATGGTTCGTCTCCATCATCTCGCACCGTTTCAACCCTTTTTCTTATCATCATCTTCCTCCTCCTCCTCCTCCTCCTCCTCCTCCTCCCAGGTCTTCATGTCTAGCCAATTTGTGCTCGCCCCGATGGTCATTTGCTTACATTTAGCATGCATAAGCCCCACTCAAATTGCCCTCTAATTATATGTAATAACGCAGCCACTAGTAGTCTCTCTCTCTCTCTCTCTCTCTCTCTCTCTCTCTCTCTCTCTCTCTCTCTCTCTCTAACTATACCACACCTCTTTCTACCTGGCAGCCTCGAAGAGAGAGAGAGAGAGAGAGAGAGAGAGAGAGAGAGAGAGAGAGAGAGAGAGAGAGAGAGATTAACATTTTCCACAATATAAACGTAAAAATACAGACTACTTATCGACATAATTGAGAGAGAGAGAGAGAGAGAGAGAGAGAGAGAGAGAGAGAGAGAGAGAGAGAGAGAGAGAGAGAGAGAGAGATAAGAGTACGTTCTCAACAATATAAACGTAAAAACACAAAGACTAATTACATTCATAATTGAAACCAGAACAACTGTTAGAGGTTTTTTTTTTTTTTTTTTTGTGACGATGCCGAAAAAGGGTTACGATGACTTTAAAAAAATAAAAAAGTATTACATAGCAAAAGTAGCTTTTATTTTGGCTAAGACAGCTCTATCTTAAAAAGCTCTATATAGAACATCAGTAAGGTCATGCACCCGGAAGTAGTTATCCAAAAATCAAGCTTTTTAATAAATAAATAAATACTATATATATATATATATATATATATATATATATATATATATATATATATATATACACACACACATACATATATCCCTTTCTGAGTGGGATTACCTTAATGTGGTGAAAAGGTCTGTGTATCGCGATGATCACCAAAGCTATAATAGTCAGGGTGTCCCTTACTAGGTTGGTTTGCTGTGAGTGATCAAACAAGTCTCCCACCATCACCAATCCCCAGTGGCCAGCATGGTGATGAAATTGGGCCAATCCCCAGTTATGAATAAGAACATGTCTGAGCCCTTTGTTCTACCTTTGTTCTACAGTGGACTGGAATTGGTTGCATTTGTTGCTGTTGTTATATACATATACTGTATGTATATATATATATATATATATATATATATATATATATATATATATATATATATATATATGTGTGTGTGTATATATGTATATATATACATATACTGTATATATATTTATATATATATATATATATATATATATATATATATAATACATATATGAAGGTTTTTTATAAAACACTTGAATTAAATAAATACAAAACATATAAGCTTACTTCACGGGCCCTAAGAAGCTTGTTTCAAAGCTTAACAAACGAATGGGTTACAGCTGATATCATTAAAAGCGTGAATTTTCTCTCATTCAAATAACTACAAGATTATTTTTCCCAGTTGGAGCCCTTGGGCTTATAGCATCTTACTTTTCCATCTACGGTTTTAGCTTAGATAGTAATATTTAGTAATAAAGATATTATAATATCATTAATAATAATAATAATAATAATAATAATAATAATAATAATAATAATTAATAATTAAGTGATGACTGTGGGAGTCACAACTAAATTAGGATATTCTATAAAATTTTATAAAGTTTTATATAATTAAGTTCTCCAAGAGAGAGAGAGAGAGAGAGAGAGAGAGAGAGAGAGAGAGAGAGAGAGAGAGAGAGAGAGAGAGAGAGAGAGAGAAATAATAATAATAATAATAATGATGATAATAATAATAATAATTATAACAGTGCATGCATAATATCACATGCAAAATAAACACGTGCACTGGTTGATAAAAAACTAAAGCATGCTTTTGTTAACTGTTCATCAGTATTTGTCTTTTGTTATTTCATGGTTGTTTTTATTTATTCACATGTTTCATTTTTTTGTCAGTCATATTTTCATTCGTTCACGCGTTTCATTCATTTGTCTATGACATATACATACGCGTTAGATTGTAATAAGATTTCCATCATAATAGCATGCCCTATTTTTTCTATTATCAAAATGCTATGCAAGATTATTTCCATTATCAGAACGCTATGTAATAAAATTTCCTTTATCAAAACACGATGTAATAGGAGTTTCATCATCAAAATGCTATGCAATATCCCTTATCCAAATGCTTTGGAATTTGATTTCCATCAAAATGCTTTGGAATTTGATTTCCATTATCAAAATGCTATGCAGTAAGATTTCCATAATCAAAAAGTTATGCAGTAAGATTTGCATTATCAAAACACTATGTAATATGATTTCCATTATCAAAAATGCTATGCAGTAAGATTTCCATTAACAAAAAGCTATGCAGTAAGATTTCCATTTTCAAAACACTATGTAATATGATTTCCTTGATCAAAATGGTTTGCAATTTTATTTCCATTATCAAAACACTATGTAATATGATTTCCTTTATCAAAATGGTTTGCAATTTGATTTCATTATCAAAATGCTATGCAATACGATTTCCATTATAAAAACGCTATGCAATAAGATTTCCATGATTAAAACACTATGTAATATGATTTCCATTAATAAAATGCTATGCAATATCCATTACCAAAATACTATGCAATTTTATTTCTATTACTGAAATGCTATGCAGTAAGATTTCCCTTATCAAAACCCTATGCAATAAGATTTCCATTATCAAAATGCAATGCAGTAAGATTTCCATTATTAAAACGCTATGCAATAAGATTTCCTTTATCAAAACGCTATGCAATAAGATTTCCATTATCAAAACGCTATGCAATAAGATTTCCATTAACAAAACGCTATGCCATAAGATTTTCCTTATCAAAATGCTATGCAATAAAATTTCCATTATCAAAACGCTATGCAATAAGATTTCCATTATCAAAACGCTATGCAATAAGATTTCCATTATCAAAACGCTATGCCATAAGATTTCCATTATCAAAACTCAAACCCAAATAGCGAAACAGCACAGGTAAAGAAGCCATTCTAGACCACAAGGAAATGTAACAGACACGCAC